>NC_052166.1:1212937-1245437 GCF_902713615.1 Scyliorhinus canicula
GGCCCACGGTTCCGCTGACCGGAGCTCGTTGAGCAGTGTGCTCCGCGACCTGGTCAAACCCGGAGACGAAAACATCCGGGAAATGAACAAGAAACTGCAGAACATGTTGGAGGAGCAACTGACTAAAAACATGCACCTTCAGAAGGTACCGGGAGGGGGGGGAGCCTGGAGGGGCCTGGAGGGGGAGGGGGCCTGGAGGGGGAGGGGGCGGTGCCGGGGGGAGGTGGGAGCCTTGGACTCGGGGTCATTCTTCGTGAACTGCTCTAATCTAATCCTCTCACACCCTCACGGAAATGCACACCTCCCTCCCTCGCTCTACTAGCCCTCCCTGTTCTCCTCCCCCCCCCCCCCCCCCCCCCCCCGCCCTCCCACAGCCTCCCTCAGAGTGACTTTGGGAGAGAGGAGAGGAGGGTGTCCTGGGATAGATGACAGGATTAAACCCCCTTCGATCTCCGCGACTGACTGCACTTTGATGAAGACGGGATGTGCAGCCTGTCGTGTTTGGTACACTGGTCTAACACTGGCTGCAACTGGATGCAGTTTAGATCAGAAAGATACTCCAGACCTTGAAGTTAGTTTAATCAGGTTTATTGAACTAATAGCACAGTTCGCACAGTTCTCTGTGAGTTCGACTCTCTGCTAACTGGTCTGGTTACTCTCTCTGACTGAACCAGAGTAGCTCTTAGCCACGTGGTGGGGGTGTGAGATTGTAACAACACCCTTGACTGACTCTCTCGATGTTCATCAGTGGAAAGAGGTGGAGTGTGAGTGTGTATATATATATATATATGTGTGTGGGTCAATTTCATGCTGCTGAAGTGTCTCCTTTGCCCTGGCTGGACGCATTGACTGGTCGCACAGTTAAGGACCATGTTTGCGATGTCCTGGCTGATCCTGGGCCAGTAGGGAGCCTGCCTGGCTCTCCGTCTGCACTTTTCCACACCCAGGCATCCCTCACGGATTTGACGGAGTACCAAGCTCTGCAGACTGTGTGGAATGGCAATCCTGTCCAGCTTGAGGAGGATACCATCAATCACCGTCAGGTCGTCCTTTACATTGAAAGATTGAGGGCACTGCCCTTTCTGCCAACCATTGGCGAGGTGGTGCATAACACGCTGCAAGAGGGGGTCTTTGGCTGTCTCCTCCCGGAAACGAATCACCTTCTCATCAGACGCCGGGAGGGTGCTAGCACACAGCTGCACCTGTGACTCAACCTGTGACTGAATCTGCTGGATAACGTTCAGTGGTTCACTCGGCAATGTGAGGGAGGGGGACAATGCATCAGCGATGATGGAGTGGGACAATGCATCAGCGATGATGGAGTGGGACAATGCATCAGCGATGATGGAGTGGGACAATGCATCAGCGATGATTAGCTCCTTGCCAGGCGTGTACACTAAGTCAAAGTCGTACCTTCTGAGTTTGAGGAGGATGCGCTGAAACCGAGGCGTCCTGTCGTTCAGGTCCTTGTGGATAATGTGGACCAGAGGCCTGTGATCCATCTCGACAGCGAATGTCTGCAGGCCGTAGACATAGTCGTGAAACTTGAGAATGCCAGTGAGAAGACCCAGGCCTTCCTTCTGTATTTGCGCACACCTGGTTTCGGTGGGCGTCATGGCCCTCGATGCGTCAGCTACCTGTGCCCAGGATGAAGTGTCATCGCGTTGAAGCAGCACCGCACCGATGCCATCCTGGCTCAGGTCTGTTGAGATTTTCGTTTCCCTGTCTGGGTTGCAAAATGCCAAGACGGGTGGAGTGGTGAGCTTGGCTTTCAGCTCCAACCACGCTGCCTGATAGGCCGCCTTCCACTCGAAGGCAGTGGGCTTTTTCACCAGGTTTCGTGGGGCCGTGGTGTGTGAGGCCTGGTTTGGGATGAACTTGCCCAGAAAATTGACCATGCCCAGGAAGCGCAGCACCGCCTTCTTGTCTTCAGGGACCTTCATGGCTTCGATGGCCTTGACCTTGTCTGTGTCCGGGTGCACGCCCTGCTGAGAGATCTGGTCACCTCGGAACTTGAGTGTCGACATGTCAAAGCAACATTTGGCCCTGTTCAGCTTCAGGCCGTTGTCATGGACACGGCGGAATACCTGCTGGAGACGGGAAACCTGCTCCTCAGGGGTTGTGGACCATATGATGACGTTGTCCACGTACACACGAATCCCTTCAATGCCCTCCATCATCTGCTCCATGATGCGATGGAAGATCTCCGATGCCGAGACAATGCTAAAGGCACACGGTTACAGCAGTACCTGCCAAACGGTGTGTTGAAGGTGCAGAGCCTCCTGCTGGACTCATCCAGCTGGATTTGCCAGAATCCATGTGACGCATCTAACCTGGTGAAGAAACGTGCGTGTGCCATCTCACTGGTGAGTTCCTCCCGCTTCGGGATGGGGTAGTCTTCACACATTATATTCTTATTGAGATCCTTGGGATCAATGCAGATGTGCAGGTCCCCCGAAGGCTTTCTAACACACACCATCGAGCTGACCCAGTCAGTCGGTTCGGTTACCGTGGAAATGATGCCCTTTTGCTGAAGATCCTTGAGCTGTGCCTTCCGGCGCTCCCTCAGCGGAGCCGGGACCCGGCGTGGGGCATGGACCACTGGCTTGGCATCAGGTCGCAGCAGGATCTTGTATCGATATGGCAGCGTTCCCATCCCGTCAAACACATCCGGATACTGAGCGAGGATATCGTCAATGCCGGCCTGAAGATCCACATTGGAGGATGTCGGTGTGTAAACCCGCTGCCCGAGGTTCAGCTGCTGCAGGTCTGCACGCCAAGGGATGCCCTGTCCGGCTTGACAACTTCAAACCTTAGCTGTGCATGGGTGCCCCGGTTGGAGAGGAGTAGATGGCAGGATCCCAGTGCCGTGATGGCATTACCGCTGTAGTCCAGGAGCTGGCAGGCTGCTGGAAGGACCTTGGGGGGCTTCTTGATGCGTTTGAAGTCTGCCTGTGAGAGGAGGTTGGTAGAAGCCCCTGGGTCCAGCTTAAACTGGATGGAGCAGCGATTGACCTGCATCACCGCCGCCATTCGTCCGAATCCACAGCGAGGATGGACTGAATGTGAGATGAGTTAGGTGTGGCATGGTCACGTGTGGTAATGATGCCCACACAGTGGGCGGAGTCCAGGCTGTCTCCCTCTGCATCCGTTGTGCTGCCAGGATTAGAATCCTGTAATCGGTGTTGCACATTCTGGACGCGCTGTCGTTGGAATTGGGAGCGCTGGCCCCTGACTGGTGGTGCAGACCTGCACAAGGCTGCATAGTATCCAGGCTTCCCGCAGTTTAAACATCGCCTGCCTCTTCCATGGCAATGTTTCTTTAAGTGGGCGTTGCCGCAGTTCGGGCACGTCATGACATCGACGTTGTGACGCGGTGTACGGTGCACATGCGCAGTGTGGGTGTCGGCCGCTTCGTTACCCCGTTCGCATCGCGCATGCGTGGGGCTCTGGGAAAAGCGCGCAAAATGGCCGCTTTCATCAATGCTGAGGCACTGCATCCGGGAGATGACCTGCACACACTCTGCCTCGTGGGAGGCAAGTTTCTCATTTTCAGCCGGTTTGTACTGGGCATTGCGATTTTTGGCGTGCTCATGCACTGTGCATCTTTCAATCGCGACTGGCAGGGTCATATGCTTGATTTTCAGTAGCCGCTCTCTCAGAGGATCAGAGTGAACTCCAAACACGATTTGGTCTCTGATCATGGAGTCAGCAATATCACCAAAGTTGCAGGACAGCGGCAGCAGGCGGAGAGGCTAGTTCAGAAGGAGTTGAAAGATTCATCTTAACCTTGTAGACGCTGTTTGAATATGTAGCGCTCGAAGATTTCATTGGTGTCCACTTCACAGTGACTTTCGAACTTGTCCAGAACGGTCTGAAACTGTGTCTTGTCCTGGCCTTCGGTGAAGATAAACGAGTTTAAGAGTTCGATGGCTTGATCACCCGCTGTTGAGAGGAGAAGCGCGATCTTCCTGGCATCAGACACACCCTCGAGGTCTGAGGCTTCGATGTTCAGCAGAAACTTTTGCCTGAATATCAGCCAGTTGGCACTGAGATTGCTGGAGGTCCTGAGCTGGTGAGGAGCCTGAATCTTCTCCATGGGGCCGGGATACATTCGCTGGTCGTCACGGAACGGACTGAGGTAAACCACCTTAAATTAGAAGTCTCGTATCATGTCGTGTTAGGTACACTGGTCTAACACTGGCTGCAACTGGATGCAGTTTAAATCCGAAAGTACTCCAGACCTTGAAGTTAGTTCAATCAGGTTTATTGAACTAATACAGAGTTAGCACAGTTCTCTGTGAGTTCGAATCTCTGCTAACCTCAGTGTGGTTACTCTGACTGAACCAGACTAGCTCTTAGCCACGTGGTGGGGGTGTGAGATTGTAACAACACCCTTGACTGACTCTCTAGGGGTGGAGCGTGGGTCTTTTATAGTCGGATCCCACCCCTGCGTGTCCTGCCTGCTTATTGGTCGTGTCCTGTTCTCTGTGTCCATTCGCTGCTTGTCTGTATATCATTATGTATATGTGCGTGTGTGCCTGCATATCATGACACAGCTTCTTGAGTAATTCTCTCTCTATCTCTCCTTCTCCTTCTCCCTCTATACCTCTTTCCCCCCCCCCCCCCTTCCCCCCAGGATTTGGAGGTACTTTCACAGGAGTTAGTGAGAATCAGCAAGACTCACGCAGTCACTAACGAGGTGGAGGGGATACCCGAGCACAGCTGAAGGGGCTACCGAGCCGGGAATCAATTGTCGCCTCCTGACCAGTTGATGGAGAGTGCGGAGCTGTATATAGTGTCTGTGTGTGTGTATATAAATATATATATATAAAGTATATATATGTATAAAGCAGTATGTTATTGCCTGTACTTCCGAGGGCACAGGCCACTTTTCCATTCATCCTCCTCGACTCCTGCCCACCTCACTGCAGCCTTCCATGTTCAAACGGAGTATTCCCTCTACACTGTCCCCATCAAACACTCCCAGGACAGGTACAGCACGGGGTTAGATACAGAGTAAAGCTCCCTCTACACTGTCCCCATCAAACACTCCCAGGACAGGTACAGCACGGGGTTAGATACAGAGTAAAGCTCCCTCTACACTGTCCCCATCAAACACTCCCAGGACAGGTACAGCACGGGGTTAGATACAGAGTAAAGCTCCCTCTACACTTTCCCCATCCCAGGACAGGTACAGCACGGGGTTAGATACAGAGTAAAGCTCCCTCCACACTGTCCCCATCAAACACATCCCAGGACAGGTACAGCATGGGGTTAGATACAGAGTAAAGCTCCCTCTGCTGTTACGACACCCTGGGCCAGTGCACGGTCAATTCCAGCCCCATATGCCCAGAGTCACAACACAAATGAATTAAGCAATAATTTTGGTTAAAAATATCCAAAACGTTTGACCCTTGGCAGCCCAATAATTACAGTCGCCAGGTTTGTAAGTTTAAACACAATTACTGTTTATTTATAACAAGAACTATCGTGGGGAAAATACAGCTGGTTACCTATCACCTGAGCCCCATTCCCACTTTGACTGCCCCACCCTCTACCAACACACAAGACAGACAAACACAGAAGGGTGGAAGGGGGTGAAGAATAATAAGGGTGAACGTCAAAAGATAAAGAGTCTTTGCTTCAGGTGGTCATTGTTCACAATGTCCTCACGGCAAGCTTGCTGATTAAAGTCTCTGGTTTACAGCCGGTATTTGTGTTCCTTGTCGAATCATTCATTCAGGGTCCCTGTAGCTTAGACAATGCCATGCTCCTCGGCTGCAGGCTTTCTGCAGAGACACCTTTTTTTCTCATCAATCTGGGCCTTCACCTCGAGGTTCACATTTAGGCCTCCAACTTTCTGGAGAGGGAATTGGTCGGTTCTGGATTCGGCCTCTGCAGTGATTCGTCCAGGCGCTCTGCCAGCTCAGAAACACAGTCTTTCTGGAGAGGGACGGAACGGAGAGGACGGCTCTTCCCAAACCCGAGCCTTGGGACTCTGGAAAAAACATTCCAGTGGAATCTGATCCAATCACCACCTGTTACTGGGCAGAGCTCAACCTTTTGGACCAATTCATTGACCACTTCAGGCAAATCAATCAAACCGAGTCGCAGCCAATCTCTGTCATTAGTGTCAATCAGTCTACAGCTCCAGATTGAACCAGCACAGTGATCTCTCCTGCTGCTGAAATCCTCTGCTTGAATTAAAGGCACAGGCCACTTCTCTTAAAGACACAGGTCCATTAATCATCCGTGGATCAATAATGTAACAGCAAAAATAAAAGGGGGAAATAAGGGAATAAACAGAAAGCATCCTTACATGGAAGACAAACCACAAACCCATATCCATCCAAACCAACCTCACGGTACAAGTTCCCTTCCTCTCTTGTGGGCAGCACAGTGGTTAGCACAGTTGCTTCACAGCTCCAGGGTCCCAGGTTCGATTCCCTGCTTGGGTCACTGTGCGGAGTCTGCACGTTCCCCCCCGTGTCTGCGTGGGTTTCCTCCGGGTGCTCCGGTTTCCTCCCACACTCCAGAGATATGCGGGTTAGGTGGATTGGCCGTGCTAAATTGCCCTTAGTGTCCACAAAATGTTAAGTGAGGGTTACGGGGATAGGGTAGATACGTGGGTTTCAGTAGGGTGCACTTTGTAAGGGCCGGTGCAGACTCAATGGGCCGAATGGCCTCCTTCTGTGCTCTAAAATCTATGATTCTACATTGGTAACACGTTAGCCCTCATGTGTGATGAAGCATCTGCAATCACGTTATGCTTCCCAGGGATGTGCACAATTTTAACATTGGACCGTTATAATAATAAACTCCAATGGAAAAACCTCCGGGTTTTAAACTTCGCTATAAATGCAAGTGGTCTGTGTAAAGCAAGCTTTGTTGATTGCCATGTCGGACGCATACTACACAACAAAGTGCTGAAGGGTTAGTAGCAAGGCTAACGCTTCCCTTTCAATGATGGAACTTCGTTTGACACAGATGTAGTTTGTTGAAAAGATAGCTCATTGGCCTTTCTATTCCTGCATTACGTCTTGTAGCAGCACTGCCCCCAACCCTCACCTCACTGGCATCTGTGGCCATTTTAAAATGGTTTGGAAAAGTCCAGGGTGGTCAGTATCGACCGGTCTGTCCACTAACATAGCCGGCAATCGCTCACACCCTACTGTGGACCACAGAGGGTTTGCTTGTTTCTGCAACGTATCCAACATGCATCGTATTTCAATCTGTAACTGAGCCAAGGTGGAGTGGCTTTATCGGCTGAGTTTCCTCTGTCTCCCTCAGGATTAGTTGGCTGGTGTTTCCCTACAGCTGTCTCTATCTTTATTTCATCTGTCTCTTTCTGTTTATCGTGTGTTATGGGCCAGTGTTTGTAAAATTCCAAAATACATCACGGAGTTCACTTGACTTCAGAGTCGATCTGGATTTGGTTCGTCACTTTGAGTTAGAATCATTAAAACCTCCTTTTGCTCTCCTTCCCTTTCAAAGTATCTTTTAAGCATATTCACATGACACACTCAGTGACTTTTCCTTCTATCTGGCGGTCTTACCACATAATTTATCTCACTTAATTTCCTTTCAGTCCACAAAACCTTGCTTTTAAAGGCTCACCTACCACTGGTAACAACACTAAAACTTTATCCCCACTGACAAAACTTTTTGCTTTCTTGTCCGCTACCCGTTTCATCACATTTTGTGCAACTTTTAAATGTTGTCCAGCCAATTCACCTGCTCTATTTAATCGTTTCCTAAAATTTGACACGTAATCCAATAGTGTAATTTCCGAATTCTCACCCACCAATTTCTCCTTAATCAATTTAAGCGGTCCTCTTACCTCATGACCAAAAATTAGTTCAAAAGGACTGAATTTGGTTGACTCATTAGGCGCATCCCTAATTGCGAACAGTACAAATGGAATTCCTTTATCCCAATCCTCTGGGTAATCTTGACAATACGCTGTCAACATTGTCTTTAATGTCTGATGCCATCTTTCTAATGCTCCCTGCGATTCTGGATGGTACGCAGTTGATTTATATTGTTTTATTCCGAAGCTATCCATAACTTCCTTAAATAACCTCGAGGTAAAATTTGACCCTTGATCCGATTATATTTCTTTTTTTTTCTTTTCTCTTTTCATAATTAAAAAAAAAAATTTTAGAGTACCCAATTATTTTTCCCAATTAAGGGGCAATTTAGCGTGGCCAATTCACCTAACCTGCACATCTTTTGGGTTGTGGGGGCGAAACCCACACAGACACGGGGAGAATGTGCAAACTCCACACGGACAGTGACCCAGGGCCGGGATTCGAACCCCGGTCCTCAGCGCAGTAGGCAGCAATGCTAACCACTGTGCCACCGTGCTGCCTGACCGAATATATTTCTGTGGGTAGTCCATATCTAGTAAAGAATTTCAGTAACTCCTCCACAATCCTTTTAGCTGTAATATTACGTACTGGGATGGCCTCTGGAAACCTAGCAGACACATCCATTATAGTCAAAAGATATTGATTCCCACTTTTCGTTTTAGGAAGCGGTCCTACACAATCGATTAGGACCCTTGTAAAAGGTTCCTCAAATGCTGGAATGGGTATTAAGGGTATTGGTTTTATCACTGCTTGAGGTTTCCTTATCACTTGACGTGTGACATTATTGACAAAATTTAACTACATCTATATGTAGTCCAGGACAATAAAAATGATTTTGTATTTTAGCTTGAGCTTTCCTTATTCCCAAATGACCTCCCACTGGTACCTCATGTGCAACTCGCAACACCTCATTTCTATACCGTACCGGCAATACTACTTGATGAACTTCTGCCCACCTTTCATCCGCCTGCATATGTACAGGTCTCCATTTTCTCATCAAGACATCATTTTTAAGGTAATAACATTCTGGAATACACTCAGATTCCTCTTCCGTGTATGCTTTCTGACACTTCAATTTTATTTCTACATCTTTCTGTTGTAACTCCGCCAATTTTCCTGAACTAAAAATATCCGTCTCATCCTCCACCTGTTCTTGTTCTTTTCCAACCATCTGATCAAAAATTGTTCCTGATAATTGAACTTCAACTTTATCTTCACTCTGATTTCTCCTCTTGTCTTCACCTGTGACTTTGCGACCTTCAACACTTCAGTTGTTTGATTTTCCACTGGCATATCAACCACAGTAGGCATCACTCCCACCTGCGATCCAGCTATATCATTACCCAAGATAAACTGTATTCCAGGACAAGATAGTTTATCTATTACTCCTACTACCACTTCACCACTCTTCACTGGACTTTCCAACCTTACCTTATATAATGGAACAACCTGAATTCCACATATTACCACCTTTTCTGGCAATATTCCTCCCAAACTACATAACTCCTCATCTCTTGCCATCAAAGATTGACTAGCTCCTGTATCTCTTAAAATTGTGACTTCTTTACCTGCTCCTCCTGATACACATGAGTAAGCTTTATCCACACAAGTAAATTCTTTAAAGAGATCTGGCACCTTCTTATCAATCACCTCTTGATCAGGCTGTACAATCTTTTGCACCTCCTTCGCTTCATTTGGGCTTTCCTTTACCACTTTAACAAACCCCACTGTCTTATCCTGTTTTACCACATCAGCCTTCCCAATGCTTTTCTTCAACCACCAACACTGTGACTTTACATGGCCTAGTTTATTAGTGAAAACATCTGAAACTTTTCATTTCTCTTCCACCCTCCTGGATTTCTTTTTTAATCTGAGTTACACTCTCCTTATTATCTCCCATCAGATCACCTTTATCGTTACCTCTTGAGTATTTCTAATTTTCCCCAGTGTCTATCCCTCACCGGCTGAAACTGATGTCATAAACCAAATTTCGATTCATGAACTAATTCATAATCATCTGCCATTTCTGCTGCTAACCTCGCAGTTTTAACCCTCTGCTCTTCCATATGAGTTCTCACTACATCAGGAATTGAATTTTTTAACTCCTTCAAAAGTATAATTTCTCTGAGAGCTTCATACGTTTGGTCTATTTTCAAAACCCTTATCCACCTATCAAAATTACTCTAAGCCTTTCAAACTCCATGTATGTTTGACCAGGTTCTTTCCTTAAATTTCTAAACCTTTGCCTGTAAGCTTCAGGCACTAATTCATGTGCACCTCAGATGGATTTTTTCACCTCCTCATACGTCCCAGATACCTCCTCCGGTAGTGATGCAAACCCTTCACTAGCTCTACCTACCAACTTTGTTTGGATCAGTAATACCCACATGTCCTGTGGCCATTTCATTTGTTTAGCTACCTTCTCAAATGAAATGAAAAAGGCTTCTACATCCTTCTCATCAAACCTTGGCAATGCTTGGACATGTATAAATAGATCCCCACCAAGCCTTTAACAATAGCGCTCTTTCTCACCGTCCTCATCACTATTGTCAAACTACGTTTCTCTTTCCATCTGCCAATTTTAACTGACTGTCACATTTCAAGGCCATCTTCTGAAGTTCAGTCTCTTCTTCCCTTTTCTCTCCTTTTTTTCCTTTCTCTCTTCTCGTTTTCTTTTTCCTCTCTTTTTGATCTGCTAGGGCAATTCTATTTCCCTCATTTTGTATTCAAGCTGCTTTAATTCTTTTTCATGTTCAAGCCGCTTGATCTGTAATTAAATTCTTGCCAATTCCAATGATTCTCACTGTGTCTCGGGCACTTTTAAATGCTCAGCTACTGCCAAAATTACATATTTTCGTATTTTATAAAAAAATGTTTACTGCAATGTTTTTCCAAATCTAAAAGCCTTTTTTCGTCTCTGTCCGGAAGGTACTGTGTGTGACCTTCTCCACCCCCGAAAACTTCGGAGCCTCTGAAAGAGCCGTTGTCCACAACACACTCCCTACTTAAACTGGAATAGACCACCTGGAAAGCAAACACAATACGCTTGCCCCTCACTGTCTTTAAGCTCACTAAGCCAACCCAATCACAATAGATAGACTTTTATCCTGGACGAGCCCCCAATTTGTTATGGGCCAGGATTTAGAAATCTCCCAAAGTATATCATGGAGTTCACCTGACCCACAACATTTTATTAATTTTGGTTACGGGGAGCACAAGGTCCTGCCTTTCAGGTGTTATTCAACGGAGGCTTTAAGCATTTTTAATCAAAAACAAGCTTTATTCTACGAATTAAGTTAACATTTTTATAAACACAGTGAGCATTTCTATCAACTACCAACATAAATGCCCCACACAGCTATAGTACTCTATATAAAACCCTTAAAAATTTTTCCCTTTAACTGTTCCAATTTAATAACAGAGTTTCCATAAACCAGCAAACCCTTTTCAAAGGGGTGCCCCAGTGCACAGCACTCGAGAGCTGGTTTAGATGCTCTTGTGTCCTTTCCAAAACAGCAGGTTTGCATTTCTTTCAGAAAACAGTTATTTATTTTCAAGTAATCAGGAAACAGCTTTTAAAATGCAGAGAGAGAGAGAGAACAAGACTTCTCTATCTGAAGATAGCAGGCAAATGTGAAAGCAAAAGCAAAAAATAACTCCGAGCTACACAACAGCCTCAAACCAAAGCGGAAGTAAAACTCAGAGCCACAGCCCAGCTCCACCAACACCATGACATCACCGAAGCCATGTGATAAGACAAAACATTTCTTAAAGGGACATTCCCATGACAACAGAGTAAAGCTCCCTCTACACTGTCACCATCAAATACTCCCAGGACAGGTACAGCACGGGGTTAAATACAGAGTAAAGCTCCCTCTACACTGTCCCCATCAAACACTCCCAGGACAGGTACAGCACGGGGTTAGATACACAGTAAAGCTCCCTCTACACTGTCCCCATCAAACACTCCCAGGACAGGTACAGCACAGGGTTAGATACAGAGTAAAGCTCCCTCCACACTGTCCCCATCAAACACTCCCAGGGCAGGTACAGCACGGGGTTAGATACAGAGTAAAGCTCCCTCTACACTGTCCCCATCAAACACTCCCAGGACAGGTACAGCACGGGGTTAGATACAGAGTAAAGCTCCATCTGCACTGTCCCCATCAAACACTCCCAGGACAGGTACAGTACGGGGTTAGATACAGAGTAAAGCTCCATCTGCACTGTCCCCATCAAACACTCCCAGGACAGGTACAGTACGGGGTTAGATACAGAGTAAAGCTCCCTCTACACTGTCCCCATCAAACACTCCCAGGACAGGTACAGTACGGGGTTAGATACAGAGTAAAGCTCCATCTGCACTGTCCCCATCAAACACTCCCAGGACAGGTACAGCACGGGGTTAGATACAGAGTAAAGCTCCCTCTACACTGTCCCCATTAAACACTCCCAGAACAGTTACAGCATGGGGTTAGATACAGAGTAAAGCTCCCTCTACACTGTCCCCATCAAACACTCCCAGGACAGGTACAGTACGGGGTTAGATACAGAGTAAAGCTCCATCTGCACTGTCCCCATCAAACACTTCCAGGACAGGTACAGCACGGGGTTAGATACAGAGTAAAGCTCCCTCTACACTGTCCCCATTAAACACTCCCAGAACAGTTACAGCATGGGGTTAGATACAGAGTAAAGCTCCCTCTACACTGTCCCCATCAAATACTCCCAGGAAAGGTACAGCACGGGGTTAGATACAGAGTAAAGCTCCCTCTACACTGCCCCCATCAAACACTGCCAGGACAGGTACAGCACGGGGTTAGATACAGAGTAAAGCTCTGTCTACACTGTCCCCATCAAACACCCAGAACAGGTACAGCACGGGGTTAGATACAGAGTTAAGCTCCCTCTACACTGTCCCCATCAAATACTCCCAGGACAGGTACAGCACGGGGTTAGATACAGAGTAAAGCTCACTCTACACTGCCCCCATCAAACACTCCCAGCACAGGTACAGCAGGGGGTTAGATGCAGAGTAAAGCTCCCTCTACACTGTCCCTATTAAACACTCCCAGGACAGGTACAGCACAGGGTTAGATACAGAGTAAAGCTCCATCTGCACTGTCCCCATCAAACACTCCCAGGACAGGTACAGCACGGGGTTAGATACAGAGTAAAGCTCCCTCTACACTGTCCCCATCAAACACTCCCAGGACAGGTACAGCACGGGGTTAGATACAGAGTAAAGCTCCCTCTACACTGTCCCCATCAAACACTCCCAGGACAGGTACAGCACGGGGTTAGATACAGAGTAAAGCTCCCTCTACACTGTCCCCATCAAACACTCCCAGGACAGGTACAGCACGGGGTTAGATACAGAGTAAAGCTCCCTCTACACTGTCCCCATCAAACACTCCCAGGACAGGTACAGTACGGGGTTAGATACAGAGTAAAGCTCCATCTGCACTGTCCCCATCAAACACTCCCAGGACAGGTACAGCACGGGGTTAGATACAGAGTAAAGCTCCCTCTACACTGTCCCCATTAAACACTCCCAGAACAGTTACAGCATGGGGTTAGATACAGAGTAAAGCTCCCTCTACACTGTCCCCATCAAACACTCCCAGGACAGGTACAGTACGGGGTTAGATACAGAGTAAAGCTCCATCTGCACTGTCCCCATCAAACACTCCCAGGACAGGTACAGCACGGGGTTAGATACAGAGTAAAGCTCCCTCTACACTGTCCCCATTAAACACTCCCAGAACAGTTACAGCATGGGGTTAGATACAGAGTAAAGCTCCCTCTACACTGTCCCCATCAAATACTCCCAGGAAAGGTACAGCACGGGGTTAGATACAGAGTAAAGCTCCCTCTACACTGCCCCCATCAAACACTGCCAGGACAGGTACAGCACGGGGTTAGATACAGAGTAAAGCTCTGTCTACACTGTCCCCATCAAACACCCAGAACAGGTACAGCACGGGGTTAGATACAGAGTTAAGCTCCCTCTACACTGTCCCCATCAAATACTCCCAGGACAGGTACAGCACGGGGTTAGATACAGAGTAAAGCTCACTCTACACTGCCCCCATCAAACACTCCCAGCACAGGTACAGCACGGGGTTAGATGCAGAGTAAAGCTCCCTCTACACTGTCCCTATTAAACACTCCCAGGACAGGTACAGCACAGGGTTAGATACAGAGTAAAGCTCCATCTGCACTGTCCCCATCAAACACTCCCAGGACAGGTACAGCACGGGGTTAGATACAGAGTAAAGCTCCCTCTACACTGTCCCCATCAAACACTCCCAGGACAGGTACAGCACGGGGTTAGATACAGAGTAAAGCTCCCTCTACACTGTCCCCATCAAACACTCCCAGGACAGGTACAGCACGGGGTTAGATACAGAGTAAAGCTCCCTCTACACTGTCCCCATCAAACACTCCCAGGACAGGTACAGCACGGGGTTAGATACAGAGTAAAGCTCCCTCTACACCAGGGGTGGGCAAACTACGGCCCGCGGGCCGCATGCGGCCCGCCAAAGGTATTTCTGCGGCCCACCAAGTCATTAAAAAAAAAAAAAAAAAAAAAAATTTTTGTTGGGCTGTTGGGTTACTTACTGGTATAGGGTGGATACGTTGACTTGAGTAGGGTGATCATTGCTCAGCACAACGTCGAGGGCCGAAGGGCCTGTTCTGTGCTGTACTGTTCTATGTTCTATATGAGGCGCCCAGAATCATAACCGGGTGAAGTAATTATTTTACTTAATATACTATGCGGCCCTTTGTGAATTGTGAATTTCTGAATGTGGCCCTTGCACGGAAAAGTTTGCCCACCCCTGCTCTACACTGTCCCCATCAAATACTCCCAGAACAGGTACAGCACGGGGTTAGATACAGAGTAATGCTCCCTCTATACTGCCCCCATCAAACACTCCCAGCACAGGTACAGCACGGGGTTAGATACAGCGTAAAGCTCCCTCTACACTGTCCCTATTAAACACTCCCAGGACAGGTACAGCACAGGGTTAGATACAGAGTAAAGCTCCCTCTACACTGTCCCCATCAAACACACCCAGGACAGGTATGGCACGGGGTTAGATACAGAGTAAAGCTCCCTCTACACTGTCCCCATCAAACACTCCCAGGACAGGTACAGCTTGGGGTTAGAAACAGAGTAAAGCTCCCTCTACACTATCTCCATCAAACACTCCCAGGACAGGTACAGCACGGGGTTAGATACAGAGTAAAGCTCCCTCTACACTGTCCCCATCAAACACTCCCAGGACAGGTACAGCATGGGGTTAGATACAGAGTAAAGCTCCCTCTACACTGTCCCCATCAAACACTCCCAGGACAGGTACAGCACGGGGTTAGATACAGAGTAAAGCTCCCTCTACACTGTCCCCATCAAACACTCCCAGGACAGGTACAGCATGGGGTTAGATACAGAGTAAAGCTCCCTCTCCACCGTCCCCATCAAACAATCCAGAACTGGTCGAGTGAGAGGGCCATGGGATTGGCAGTGAAGTGAATGTGGGAGTGTTCCTTTCACGACGCTCTGCGATATGCTGATGTTGAACAGGTGCACTCCTGTCAGAGAGTGACGAGTGAAGCGGGCATGTGGTGGATGATCCTTTTGCCAAGTCTCTCGGGCCGAGGTTAAAGGGTTAATCCTCTGACGAGGCTGTGAGGACGTGTCTGTTGGTTTTGGGAGCATCACTTTCGATCTCTGTGACCTCTACTGTACCGTTGTGTTTAACCAGTGACAGGACAGATTGACGGTATGGGCTTTTCCCTGCACCCCGGGACACCCTGGTATCCGCTCGCTATTTGACCTATTTGGGTCCCCGCTGTGTTGCCTGGACGTTGAGTAGGGTCTATACTCGATCTTGAGGCGTTCTCACAGTGCCGCAGGTTATTCTCTGGAATACTTGGGGCAATCTCTTTATTCATAGAATTTACAGTACAGAAGGAAGCCATTCAGTCCATCGAGTCAGCACCGGCCCTTGGAAAGAGCATGTGCTAACCACTGTGCTACCATGCTGCCCCTATTATTTGCTCAATTGTGGCACAGTATGGTTGTTTACCATGCAGTAGACACGCGCCACCAGTTGTAACTGCTTGTAGGCATCTGCGCCCACTAACGATGTTCGTGATGATGGAACAATTATGAACTTGATTGAAAATTTCTTCCCCTTAACTTCCACCTGTAGGTTACAAGCACCTAGATTTGTGATAGTTTTGCCATTATAGTTGCTCAGGACGCTATCTGTGTTTTGGAAATACGGTTTTATTTTCAGCTTCATCAAATTGGCTTTGTTAATTAGGTTTGTGCGAGCTCCGGTGTCTAACTTAACTTTTACAATGGTCTTGTTTATTTTGAGCGGTGTGGTCCACCCATCCGCGGTTAGCACCATCTGGAATTTTAGTGCTTTTTGTTGTCCAGCATTTTCATTAATTATGTCTACAAAGACAGAATTCTTCAAGGCCAATTGGTTCATCATTTATTTCATGTTGCCTGTTCAAGGGCACTTTGTATAGTTGAGAAATCGCTAGTTTTTTTAACCTTGGCTACTATCGCACTCTCTTTGGTTGCTGTCTTCTCTCACTGACCAGGCATTGCTGCGCAGTGATGTTTTCTGGCACATCAGCGCCTATATGTCCTCAGGGAACTAAGGAAATTTGGCACGTCCACACTGACCCTTACCGACTTTTACAGATGCACCATAGAGAGCATCCTATCGGGCTGCATCACAGCCTGGTATGGCAACTGCTCGGCCCAGGACCGCAAGGAACTTCAGAGTCATGAATACCGCCCAGTCCACCCCACGAACCTGCCTCCCATCCATTGACTCCATCTACACCTCCCGCTGCCTGGGGAAAGCGGGCAGCATAATCAAAGACCCCTCCCACCCGGCTTACTCACTCTTCCAACTTCTACCATCGGGCAGGAGATACAGAAGTCTGAGAACACGCACGTACAGACTCAAAAACAGTTTCTTCCCCACTGTCACAGTTTCTTCCCCACTGTTTCGACCCTCTTATGGACTGACCTGATTAACACTACACCCCTGTATGCTTCATCCGATGCCGGTGTCTATGTAGTTACTTTGTGTACCTTGTGTTGCCCTATTACTTATTTTCTTTTCATGTACTAAATGATCTGCTTGAGCTGCTCGCAGAAAAATACACGTGACAATAAACAAATCCAATCCAGTCTGGCACAAGTTTTGCTGAAAGCCGGCCATTTTCTCGGGCCGTGCATTCTGCCGCACCTCTGGCATAAAATGGTGGGCTCAGAAATGTTTTAAAATGGCCGCCGCCCGGACCGCTACGACACAGCAAAGATGGCGTCAGTCGCGTCTGATTTTTTTTCCACCACTTTCTTCTTTTAAATAAATTTAAGAGTATCCTATTCATTTTTTTTCCAATTAAGGGGCAATTTAGCGTTGCCAATCCCCCTACCCGGCACATCTTTGCGTTGTGGGGGCAAAACTCACGCAGACACGGGGAGAACGTGCAAACTCCACACGGACAGTGACCCAGTGTAAACCGCATCCGATTTGGTCTTTTATCAATGACTCCTGGAGGTTTTCAAAATTGCAGGATTGCACTTTGAGACGTAAATCCGTGACAAAACAGTCAAATGTATCAGCCGATTTCTGCAGTCACTTCCTGAATGCCTCGCGCTCAAATGTTTCCTTTTTTGGCGGATAGCAATAGTTATCGAAACGCTCGATTATCTTTAAGTAGCTCTTTTTGGCTCCCTCCGAAGCGAGTACAAATCAATTGCTTGAGGACCGGCTACTGTCATTCGGAACGCTAATTTTCTCTCGTTTGAAGCTTCTTGGAGACCAAGAGCCTGCCCGTAAAAAGTGAACTGTTGCTTGAAAGCACGCCAGTTCGCATCTACATTACCGGTCGTGAACGGTTGGCCAGGCGTCTTCAATGCTTCCATCTGGTTTCAACAATCCTGGTAGTATTTTGTTCCACAGCCGATTTTCTCCGAGACTGACATTGTTTTCTTGTGTCTTCTCGGCGTTCCTAACTTTCCCAGACTGCTCTCTTTCGACATCCACTACTATGTAATGCTCTTTGATTGGGTTGATGTTGAATCTTGATACTGTAGCGTGAACAAAGGACTTTGCTTTATCAACATGATGCACTATCAATGACCACAGAAACCAGGTTGTACAGTTCTGTATGGTCATTTGCCGAAATTTGCGGGCAGCTGCAGTTTCTCCCTAATACCAGGAGCGCACGATAGAACTCACCTAGTGACTCACCAGGGCTCTGTCGCCTCGTTGCCAGTAGATGCCGGACGTAGACTTGGTTCACGGGGCGAATATAATGTCCTTTTAGTACCTCCATTGCCGAATCGAAGTCGTCCGCGTCCTCGATGAGCGTGTATATTTCTGGGCTCACCCTCGAGTGCAGGATCTGCAGTTCCTGTTCCCTGGTGGGTTCGGTTTCTGCTGTTCCGAGGTAGCCGTTGAAACAGACTAGCCAGTGCTTAAAGGTCACTGCTGCGTTTGCCGCGTGGGGGCTGAGTTGTACACACTCCAGCTTGATGCGGAGCTCCATCCTTTATAATCTAGCCTATTAAATTGATGCACTATCAATGACCACAGAAGCGAAGTTGTAGTCCGAACTGAAGGCTTCAATAGACAAGATGGTTCCCCCAGCAGCTCAGATACAGAAAGGAAGCTGCGGGGGATACACGGGCTCTTATACCCCGCCTTACTGGGCGGAGCTACCTTACAGCCTTAACCAATAGATAACAAGTTTACATACCAATGGACCAATAAGCAGTGAGCCTTATCCACCAATGGTGTCTCAGCATTGTTAGGTACCGTAATACCTCTAGTCATACTACCACACAATAAAGTTATTTATTACGAACAAATTATTAAAATGTCTGAGATGAAAACAGTTGGAAATAACGGTTAAAAAGGAAATTACTGCGGGTGCTGGAATCTGAAACCAAACAGAAAATGCTGGAAAATCTCAGCAGGTCCGGCAGCATCTGTAGGGAGAGAAAAGAGGGAACGTTTCGAGTCCGGTGACCCTTTGTCAAAGCGGGAAAGAATTATTTGGAAATAATGTTGGAAATAATGGTCTAATGCTAACTTACACTAAGATCCTACAGAGCTACTCTGATATGCGACTGCTACAAACTGCTTATTAACACCGTCTCCTTGAACACATGGCGTGTCCGGACCCCGTGTCTGCGTACTTGGGCAGCACGGTAGCACAGTGGGTAGCACTGTGGCTTCACAGCTCCAGGGTCCCAGGTTCAATTCCCCGCTGGGTCACTGTCTGTGTGGAGTCTGCACGTCCTCCCCGTGTGTGCGTGGGTTTCCTCCGGGTGCTCCGGTTTCCTCCCACAGTCCAAAGATGTGCAGATTAGGTGGATTGGCCGTGCTAAATTGCCCTTAGTGTCCAAAAAAGGTTAGGAGGGGTTATTGAGTTACGGGGATAGGGCTTAAGTGGGTCGGTGTAGACTCGATGGGCCAAATGGCCTCCTGCACTGTATGATCTATGTACTCACACCACCTGGTGGTAGGATGCTCGAACTACAACAGTTATGCATTTATTATTATTTACATCCAGATGTCGTCACACCCCTCCCCGCCAGGTGCAAAGATTGGCCTCATGGAGAGTGACGGGGTCGGAGTGGGTGGATATGGGACACAGACTGTGTGTGAGTGAGTGTGTCTTTTTGTGTGAGTGAGTGTGCGAGTGCCTGTGTGTCTGTGTGTAAGTGTGTGTGTGTGTGAGTGTCTGTGTGTCAGTGTTTGTGTATGTGATTGCAAGTGTGAGTTTGTGTGTGTCTGTGTGTGCATGTGTAACTGTTTGTGAGAGTGTGCAAGTGAGTGTGTGTGTGAGTGAGTGTGCGAGTGTGTGTCTGTGTGAGTGTGCAAGTGTGAGTGTGTGTCTGTGTGAGTGAGTGTGCAAGTGTGAGTGTGTGTGTCAGTGTTTGTGTATGTGATTGCAAGTGTGAGTTTGTGTGTGTCTGCATGTGTAACTGTTTGTGAGAGTGTGTGCAAGTGAGTGTGTGTGAGTGAGTGTGCGAGTGTGTGTCTGTGTGAGTGTGCAAGTGTGAGTGTGTGTGAGTGAGTGTGCGAGTGTGTGCAAGTGTGAGTGTGTGTGTCTGTCTGTGTGCATGTGTAACTTTGTAAGAGTGTGTGTGTGCAAGTGAGTGTGTGAGTGAGTGTGCGAGTGTGTGTCTGTGTGAGTGAGTGTGTGAGTGTGTGTCTGTGTGAGTGTGTGTGTGTCAGTGTTTGTGTATGTGATTGCAAGTGTGTGAGTGCGAGTGTGTGTCTGTGTGTGTGCATGTGTAACTGTGAGAGTGTGTGTGTGCAAGTGAGTGTGTGAGTGAGTGTGTGTCTGTGTGAGTGAGTGTGTGTGTGTGTGTGTGTGTGTCAGTGTTTGTGTATGTGATTGCAAGTGTGTGAGTGCGAGTGTGTGTCTGTGTGTGCATGTGTAACTGTGAGAGTAAGCGTGTGTGCAACTAAGTGAGCATGAGAGTGTGCCTTTGTGTGTGTGTGAGAGAGTGTGATTTAATTCCATTGTGAATAACCCACCCAGTTATTGAAACAAGCCTGGGCCGATCTGAGATTGAAAAAGGCCAGCCTGTGAAGCCTCGTGCAGTTGAATAGTCAGCCAAACATGGTCTGCCTTCAATGATGCAGGGTGACCCCTGACACCTCAGCGAAGAGTGACCCTATCAGCCGGAGAGAGGGCGTTTTACACCCACCCTGCGCATACCCTGTCTCCCATGCCCTCCGAAAAGCACTCAGCACCTAACTGGGAGGTCAGTCACTGATTTATTACCATTCCCAGACAGCCCGGGAGATTGCTTCCTCTGGGCTGTCAGGCTGAGCGGGCAACAATTTTTTAAAAAATCTTGTTAAACAAAGAACAATGATCGTGCTCCTGTCCATGTTAATTGTTCGGACAAATTGCCCAATAAATCATCCACACGGATAATTCATCCTCACAACTCCATGTACAACATTCCTCAGGAATCTGTTACAATCACATTAACCCATCACTGGCAACCCCATCAAATCCTCTCCCGTAACCGATTGGTTGATTGATTGATATTTATTGTCATAAGTACAGTGAAAAGTATTTTTCTGCGGCCGAGGGAACATACACAGTTCGTACATAGTAGGCACAAGAATAATCGACAGAGAACATTGACAAATGGTACACTGACAAACAGTGATTGGCTACAGTGCGGAACAAGGGGCCAAACAAAGCAAATACATGAGCAAGAGCAGCATAGGGCATCGTGAATAGTGTTCTTACAGGGAACAGATCAGTCCGAGGGGGAGTCATTGAGGAGTCTGGTAGCTGTGGGGAAGAAGCTGTTCCTATGTCTGGATGTGCGAGTCTTCAGATTTCTGTACCTTCTGCCTGATGGAAGGGTCTGGAAGAAGGTGAAGCCTGGGTGGGAGGGGTCTCTGATAATGCTGTCTGCCATCCTGAGGCAGCGGGAAGTGTAGACAGAATCAATGGGAGGGTGGCAAGCTTGTGTGGTGCGTTGGGCTGAGTTCACACTGCAGTTTCTTGCGATCTTGGACCGAGCAGTTGCCATACCGAGCTGTGATGCAGCCGGATAGGATGCTCTCTATCGCACATCTGCAGAGGTTTGTGAGAGTCGATGCAGACATGTCACATTTCTTTAGCTTCCGTGGGCAGTAGAGATGCTGTTGGGCTTCCTTGACTGTTGCATCAACGTGAATGGACCAGGTGACCCCCAGGAAATTAAAGCTATCGACCATCTCCACTTTGGAGCCATTGATGTAGACGGGAGTGTGTGTCGTGTTGCGCTTCCTGAAGTCGATGATCAGTTCCTTGGTCTTTCCGATATTTAGAGAGGGGTTGTTTTCGGTACACCATGCAACCAAGTGATCGATCTCCCTTCTGTAGTCTGATACATCGTTGTTTAAGATACGGCCCACCACATACTTATCATCTGCAAATTTATAGATTGAATTGGGAGTTGAATCTCGCACAGGTGTGTGTATAGGGAGTACAGTAGAGGACTGAGCACACATCCTTGAGAGGCCCCAGTGTTGAGGACTATTGTGGAGGAGCTGTTGTTACCTAGAAATGAGTTGAGTCGGTTAGAACGGTGATAAGTGAGAAAAGAAAGGGGTCTGGTTGAGAGAGATCGCAGAGAGTAGCCAAGCTCCATCTTGGATCGATTTACCTGGATTACTAATCCAGTAATATACCCGCCGCTCTCCCGTACCCTGGATTACTAATCCAGTAATATAACCGCCGTGCTCCCGTACCCTGGATTACTATTCCAGTAATATAACCCCCGCTCTCCCGTACCCTGGATTACTATTCCAGTAATATAACCCCCGCTCTCCCGTACCCTGGATTACTATTCCAGTAATATAACCCCCGCTCCCCGTACCCTGGATTACTATTCCAGTAATATAACCGCCGCTCTCCCGTACCCTGGATTACTATTCCAGTAATATAACCGCCGTGCTCCCGTACCCTGGATTACTATTCCAGTAATATAACCACCGCTCTCCCGTACCCTGGATTACTATTCCAGTAATATAACCCCCCTGCTCCCGTACCCTGGATTACTATTCCAGTAATATAACCACCGCTCTCCCGTACCCTGGATTACTATTCCAGTAATATAACCCCTGCTCTCCCGTACCCTGGATTACTATTCCAGTAATATAACCGCCGCTCTCCCGTATCCTGGATTACTATTCCAGTAATATAACCACCGTGCTCCCGTACCCTGGATTACTATTCCAGTAATATAACCGCCGTGCTCCCGTACCCTGGATTACTATTCCAGTAATATAACCACCGTCCTCCCGTACCCTGGATTACTATTCCAGTAATATAACCGCCGCTCTCCCGTACCCTGGATTACTATTCCAGTAATATAACCGCCGTGCTCCCGTACCCTGGATTACTATTCCAGTAATATAACCACCGCTCTCCCGTACCCTGGATTACTATTCCAGTAATATAACCGCCGTGCTCCCGTACCCTGGATTACTATTCCAGTAATATAACCACCGCTCTCCCGTACCCTGGATTACTATTCCAGTAATATAACCGCCGTGCTCCCGTACCCTGGATTACTATTCCAGTAATATAACCACCGCTCTCCCGTACCCTGGATTACTATTCCTGTAATATAACCGCCGTGCTCCCGTACCCTGGATTACTATTCCAGTAATATAACCGCCGCTCTCCCGTACCCTGGATTACTATTCCAGTAATATAACCGCCGTGCTCCCGTACCCTGGATTACTATTCCAGTAATATAACCACCGCTCTCCCGTACCCTGGATTACTATTCCAGTAATATAACCCCCCTGCTCCCGTACCCTGGATTACTATTCCAGTAATATAACCACCGCTCTCCCGTACCCTGGATTACTATTCCAGTAATATAACCGCCGCTCTCCCGTACCCTGGATTACTATTCCAGTAATATAACCGCCGTGCTCCCATACCCTGGATTACTATTCCAGTAATATAACCGCCGCTCTCCCGTACCCTGGATTACTATTCCAGTAATATAACCCGCTGCTCTCCCGTACCCTGGATTACTATTCCAGTAATATAACCACCGTGCTCCCGTACCCTGGATTACTATTCCAGTAATATAACCACCGTGCTCCCGTACCCTGGATTACTATTCCAGTAATATAACCACCGCTCTCCCGTACCCTGGATTACTATTCCAGTAATATAACCGCCGCTCTCCCGTACCCTGGATTACTATTCCAGTAATATAACCACCGCTCTCCCGTACCCTGGATTACTATTCCAGTAATATAACCGCCGTGCTCCCGTACCCTGGATTACTATTCCAGTAATATAACCACCGTGCTCCCGTACCCTGGATTACTATTCCAGTAATATAACCACCGCTCTCCCATACCCTGGATTACTATTCCAGTAATATAACCGCCGCTCTCCCATACCCTGGATTACTATTCCAGTAATATAACCGCCGTGCTCCCGTACCCTGGATTACTATTCCAGTAATATAACCCCCGCTCTCCCGTACCCTGGATTACTATTCCAGTAATATAACCGCCGCTCTCCCGTACCCTGGATTACTATTCCAGTAATATAACCGCCGTGCTCCCGTACCCTGGATTACTATTCCAGTAATATAACCACCCCTGCTCCCGTACCCTGGATTACTATTCCAGTAATATAACCACCGCTCTCCCGTACCCTGGATTACTATTCCAGTAATATAACCACCTGCTCCCGTACCCTGGATTACTATTCCAGTAATATAACCGCCGTGCTCCCGTACCCTGGATTACTATTCCAGTAATATAACCGCCGCTGCTCCCGTACCCTGGATTACTATTCCAGTAATATAACCACCGTGCTCCCGTACCCTGGATTACTATTCCAGTAATATAACCGCCGCTCTCCCGTACCCTGGATTACTATTCCAGTAATATAACCGCCGTGCTCCCGTACCCTGGATTACTATTCCAGTAATATAACCGCCGCTCTCCCGTACCCTGGATTACTATTCCAGTAATATAACCTCCGCTCTCCCGTACCCTGGATTACTATTCCAGTAATATAACCGCCGCTCTCCCGTACCCTGGATTACTATTCCAGTAATATAACCGCCGTGCTCCCGTACCCTGGATTACTATTCCAGTAATATAACCCCCCCTGCTCCCGTACCCTGGATTACTATTCCAGTAATATAACCGCCGTGCTCCCGTACCCTGGATTACTATTCCAGTAATATAACCACCGTGCTCCCGTACCCTGGATTACTATTCCAGTAATATAACCGCCGTGCTCCCGTACCCTGGATTACTATTCCAGTAATATAACCACCGTGCTCCCGTACCCTGGATTACTATTCCAGTAATATAACCCCCGTGCTCCCGTACCCTGGATTACTATTCCAGTAATATAACCGCCGCTCTCCCGTACCCTGGATTACTATTCCAGTAATATAACCGCCGTGCTCCCGTACCCTGGATTACTATTCCAGTAATATAACCCCCGTGCTCCCGTACCCTGGATTACTATTCCAGTAATATAACCGCCGCTCTCCCGTACCCTGGATTACTATTCCAGTAATATAACCACCGCTCTCCCGTACCCTGGATTACTATTCCAGTAATATAACCGCCGTGCTCCCGTACCCTGGATTACTATTCCAGTAATATAACCCCCGCTCTCCCGTACCCTGGATTACTATTCCAGTAATATAACCGCCGCTCTCCCGTACCCTGGATTACTATTCCAGTAATATAACCCCCGCTCTCCCGTACCCTGGATTACTATTCCAGTAATATAACCGCCGCTCTCCCGTACCCTGGATTACTATTCCAGTAATATAACCACCGTGCTCCCGTACCCTGGATTACTATTCCAGTAATATAACCGCCTGTGCTCCCGTACCCTGGATTACTATTCCAGTAATATAACCACCGCTCTCCCGTACCCTGGATTTACTATTCCAGTAATATAACCACCGCTCTCCCGTACCCTGGATTACTATTCCAGTAATATAACCACCGTGCTCCCGTACCCTGGATTACTATTCCAGTAATATAACCACCGCTCTCCCGTACCCTGGATTACTATTCCAGTAATATAACCACCGCTCTCCCGTACCCTGGATTACTATTCCAGTAATATAACCACCGTGCTCCCGTACCCTGGATTACTATTCCAGTAATATAACCGCCGTGCTCCCGTACCCTGGATTACTATTCCAGTAATATAACCGCCGTGCTCCCGTACCCTGGATTACTATTCCAGTAATATAACCGCCGTGCTCCCGTACCCTGGATTACTATTCCAGTAATATAACCACCGCTCTCCCGTACCCTGGATTACTATTCCAGTAATATAACCGCCGTGCTCCCGTACCCTGGATTACTATTCCAGTAATATAACCACCGCTCTCCCGTACCCTGGATTACTATTCCAGTAATATAACCACCGCTCTCCCGTACCCTGGATTACTATTCCAGTAATATAACCACTGCTCTCCCGTACCCTGGATTACTATTCCAGTAATATAACCGCCGCTCTCCCGTACCCTGGATTACTATTCCAGTAATATAACCACCGTGCTCCCGTACCCTGGATTACTATTCCAGTAATATAACCGCCGTGCTCCCGTACCCTGGATTACTATTCCAGTAATATAACCGCCGTGCTCCCGTACCCTGGATTACTATTCCAGTAATATAACCCCCGCTCTCCCGTACCCTGGATTACTATTCCAGTAATATAACCGCCGCTCTCCCGTACCCTGGATTACTATTCCAGTAATATAACCACCGCTCTCCCGTACCCTGGATTACTATTCCAGTAATATAACCGCCGTGCTCCCGTACCCTGGATTACTATTCCAGTAATATAACCACCGCTCTCCCGTACCCTGGATTACTATTCCAGTAATATAACCGCCGTGCTCCCGTACCCTGGATTACTATTCCAGTAATATAACCACCGCTCTCCCGTACCCTGGATTACTATTCCAGTAATATAACCGCCGTGCTCCCGTACCCTGGATTACTATTCCAGTAATATAACCGCCGCTCTCCCGTACCCTGGATTACTATTCCAGTAATATAACCGCCGTGCTCCCGTACCCTGGATTACTATTCCAGTAATATAACCACCGCTCTCCCGTACCCTGGATTACTATTCCAGTAATATAACCACCGTGCTCCCGTACCCTGGATTACTATTCCAGTAATATAACCGCCGTGCTCCCGTACCTGGATTACTATTCCAGTAATATAACCGCCGTGCTCCCGTACCCTGGATTACTATTCCAGTAATATAACCGCCCCCGCTCCCGTACCCTGGATTACTATTCCAGTAATATAACCCCCCCCGCTCCCGTACCCTGGATTACTATTCCAGTAATATAACCGCCGCTCTCCCGTACCCTGGATTACTATTCCAGTAATATAACCACCCCTGCTCCCGTACCCTGGATTACTATTCCAGTAATATAACCGCCGTGCTCCCGTACCCTGGATTACTATTCCAGTAATATAACCGCCGTGCTCCCGTACCCTGGATTACTATTCCAGTAATATAACCACCGCTGCTCCCGTACCCTGGATACTATTCCTATAACCCCCCCTGCTCCCGTACCCTGGATTACTATTCCAGTAATATAACCACCGTGCTCCCGTACCCTGGATTACTATTCCAGTAATATAACCACCGTGCTCCCGTACCCTGGATTACTATTCCAGTAATATAACCGCCGCTCTCCCGTACCCTGGATTACTATTCCAGTAATATAACCACCGTGCTCCCGTACCCTGGATTACTATTCCAGTAATATAACCGCCGCTCTCCCGTACCCTGGATTACTATTCCAGTAATATAACCACCGTGCTCCCGTACCCTGGATTACTATTCCAGTAATATAACCACCGCTGCTCCCGTACCCTGGATTACTATTCCAGTAATATAACCACCCTGCTCCCGTACCCTGGATTACTATTCCAGTAATATAACCGCCGTGCTCCCGTACCCTGGATTACTATTCCAGTAATATAACCGCCCGCTCTCCCGTACCCTGGATTACTATTCCAGTAATATAACCGCCGCTGCTCCCGTACCCTGGATTACTATTCCAGTAATATAACCGCCGCTCTCCCGTACCCTGGATTACTATTCCAGTAATATAACCGCCGTGCTCCCGTACCCTGGATTACTATTCCAGTAATATAACCGCCGTGCTCCCGTACCCTGGATTACTATTCCAGTAATATAACCGCCGCTCTCCCGTACCCTGGATTACTATTCCAGTAATATAACCGCCGTGCTCCCGTACCCTGGATTACTATTCCAGTAATATAACCGCCGTGCTCCCGTACCCTGGATTACTATTCCAGTAATATAACCGCCGTGCTCCCGTACCCTGGATTACTATTCCAGTAATATAACCACCGTGCTCCCGTACCCTGGATTACTATTCCAGTAATATAACCGCCGTGCTCCCGTACCCTGGATTACTATTCCAGTAATATAACCGCCGCTGCTCCCGTACCCTGGATTACTATTCCAGTAATATAACCACCGTGCTCCCGTACCCTGGATTACTATTCCAGTAATATAACCGCCGCTGCTCCCGTACCCTGGATTACTATTCCAGTAATATAACCCCCCTGCTCCCGTACCCTGGATTACTATTCCAGTAATATAACCGCCGTGCTCCCGTACCCTGGATTACTATTCCAGTAATATAACCCCCCTGCTCCCGTACCCTGGATTACTATTCCAGTAATATAACCACCGTGCTCC
Organism: Scyliorhinus canicula; assembly: GCF_902713615.1. Classification (NCBI taxonomy): domain Eukaryota; kingdom Metazoa; phylum Chordata; class Chondrichthyes; order Carcharhiniformes; family Scyliorhinidae; genus Scyliorhinus; species Scyliorhinus canicula. The sequence goes on from NC_052166.1 coordinate 1,241,149, forward strand.
CGTACCCTGGATTACTATTCCAGTAATATAACCGCCACTCTCCCGTACCCTGGATTACTATTCCAGTAATATAACCACCGCTCTCCCGTACCCTGGATTACTATTCCAGTAATATAACCGCCGTGCTCCCGTACCCTGGATTACCATCCAGTAATGATAACCGCCGTGCTCCCGTACCCTGGTTACTATTCCAGTAATATAACCGCCGTGCTCCCATACCCTGGATTACTATTCCAGTAATATAACCACCGCTCTCCCGTACCCTGGATTACTATTCCAGTAATATAACCGCCGCTCTCCCGTACCCTGGATTACTATTCCAGCAATATAACCGCCGTGCTCCCGTACCCTGGATTACTATTCCAGTAATATAACCACCGTGCTCCCGTACCCTGGATTACTATTCCAGTAATATAACCACCGTGCTCCCGTACCCTGGATTACTATTCCAGTAATATAACCACCGCTCTCCCGTACCCTGGATTACTATTCCAGTAATATAACCCCCGTGCTCCCGTACCCTGGATTACTATTCCAGTAATATAACCACCGTGCTCCCGTACCCTGGATTACTATTCCAGTAATATAACCTCCGCTGCTCCCGTACCCTGGATTACTATTCCAGTAATATAACCGCCGCTCTCCCGTACCCTGGATTACTATTCCAGTAATATAACCACCGCTCTCCCGTACCCTGGATTACTATTCCAGTAATATAACCACCGCTGCTCCCGTACCCTGGATTACTATTCCAGTAATATAACCACCGCTCTCCCGTACCCTGGATTACTATTCCAGTAATATAACCACCGTGCTCCCGTACCTGGATTACTATTCCAGTAATATAACCACCGTGCTCCCGTACCCTGGATTACTATTCCAGTAATATAACCCCCCTGCTCCCGTACCCTGGATTACTATTCCAGTAATATAACCGCCGTGCTCCCGTACCCTGGATTACTATTCCAGTAATATAACCACCGTGCTCCCGTACCCTGGATTACTATTCCAGTAATATAACCACCGTGCTCCCGTACCCTGGATTACTATTCCAGTAATATAACCGCCCCTGCTCCCGTACCCTGGATTACTATTCCAGTAATATAACCACCGTGCTCCCGTACCCTGGATTACTATTCCAGTAATATAACCGCCGTGCTCCCGTACCCTGGATTACTATTCCAGTAATATAACCAGCCGTGCTCCCGTACCCTGGATTACTATTCCAGTAATATAACCGCCGTGCTCCCGTACCCTGGATTACTATTCCAGTAATATAACCGCCGCTCTCCCGTACCCTGGATTACTATTCCAGTAATATAACCACCGCTCTCCCGTACCCTGGATTACTATTCCAGTAATATAACCACCGCTCTCCCGTACCCTGGATTACTATTCCAGTAATATAACCACCGTGCTCCCGTACCCTGGATTACTATTCCAGTAATATAACCACCGTGCTCCCGTACCCTGGATTACTATTCCAGTAATATAACCGCCCCTGCTCCCGTACCCTGGATTACTATTCCAGTAATATAACCCCCCTGCTCCCGTACCCTGGATTACTATTCCAGTAATATAACCACCGCTCTCCCGTACCCTGGATTACTATTCCAGTAATATAACCGCCGTGCTCCCGTACCCTGGATTACTATTCCAGTAATATAACCCCCGTGCTCCCGTACCCTGGATTACTATTCCAGTAATATAACCGCCGTGCTCCCGTACCCTGGATTACTATTCCAGTAATATAACCGCCGTGCTCCCGTACCCTGGATTACTATTCCAGTAATATAACCCCCCTGCTCCCGTACCCTGGATTACTATTCCAGTAATATAACCGCCGTGCTCCCGTACCCTGGATTACTATTCCAGTAATATAACCACCGCTGCTCCCGTACCCTGGATTACTATTCCAGTAATATAACCCCCGTGCTCCCGTACCCTGGATTACTATTCCAGTAATATAACCACCCCTGCTCCCGTACCCTGGATTACTATTCCAGTAATATAACCGCCGTGCTCCCGTACCCTGGATTACTATTCCAGTAATATAACCCCCGCTCTCCCGTACCCTGGATTACTATTCCAGTAATATAACCACCGTGCTCCCGTACCCTGGATTACTATTCCAGTAATATAACCGCCGCTGCTCCCGTACCCTGGATTACTATTCCAGTAATATAACCCCCCCCGCTCCCGTACCCTGGATTACTATTCCAGTAATATAACCACCCCTGCTCCCGTACCCTGGATTACTATTCCAGTAATATAACCACCGTGCTCCCGTACCCTGGATTACTATTCCAGTAATATAACCCCCCTGCTCCCGTACCCTGGATTACTATTCCAGTAATATAACCCCGCTCTCCCGTACCCTGGATTACTATTCCAGTAATATAACCCCCCTGCTCCCGTACCCTGGATTACTATTCCAGTAATATAACCACCGTGCTCCCGTACCCTGGATTACTATTCCAGTAATATAACCGCCGTGCTCCCGTACCCTGGATTACTATTCCAGTAATATAACCACCGTGCTCCCGTACCCTGGATTACTATTCCAGTAATATAACCACCGTGCTCCCGTACCCTGGATTACTATTCCAGTAATATAACCGCCGCTCTCCCGTACCCTGGATTACTATTCCAGTAATATAACCGCCGCTCTCCCGTACCCTGGATTACTATTCCAGTAATATAACCAGCCGTGCTCCCGTACCCTGGATTACTATTCCAGTAATATAACCGCCGCTCTCCCGTACCCTGGATTACTATTCCAGTAATATAACCGCCGCTCTCCCGTACCCTGGATTACTATTCCAGTAATATAACCGCCGTGCTCCCGTACCCTGGATTACTATTCCAGTAATATAACCGCCGTGCTCCCGTACCCTGGATTACTATTCCAGTAATATAACCACCGTGCTCCCGTACCCTGGATTACTATTCCAGTAATATAACCATCGTGCTCCCGTACCTGGATTACTATTCCAGTAATATAACCGCCGTGCTCCCGTACCCTGGATTACTATTCCAGTAATATAACCACCGCTCTCCCGTACCCTGGATTACTATTCCAGTAATATAACCGCCGTGCTCCCGTACCCTGGATTACAAACTGTTGCAAGTCAGCAGTGTCTTTAGCCATTGTTGAGAGGGTCGGTGGTCGCTGACCGCAGCGTTGTGCGACACACAACTGGAAAGGGTGGATAACCCCAATCTGGAAACACCACCCTGATGTTTGATGATCTCCGAGTTTTCGATGGGTCCGACAGCCTTTCAGCGCTCAGTAACCTGCTTGTGAGACGGCAGCTCCCCCCCACCCCGGCTGCAAAGAGAATGGTGGGGACTGACGTTTAGGGCAGCGTTTGAGTTAAACCCCTCTTTCCCCCACAGCGCTGTACTGTCCGTGATGTCGGGAGGTGGAGTGCCTTTCTCGGTCCCAGGGGATATCAGGGGCAGGCTTTGTGAAGAGGCCCTGGACGGGGACACAGTATCTCGTTCGCAGGGATGTAGCAAGGGCGATTTTAGCCATTCTGTTGGAGGGACAGAGCGAGGAGGGGCAGGATGGTGGCGGGGAAGAAAACGCTTGCGTCCTCCCGTCAGGGCTGACCTTTCAGCCGCGCCGTGTCCTGATGGGTCACCCAGCCTTGTCCGCTGGCAGTCCCGGAGCTCCTCCTCCTCCGCTCCGGCGTGGGTTTGGAGGGGGGTGGGGGTGGGATGTTGTCTGTCCGTGTGATGGGGCACGGGTGCCTCACCACCCGGTGGCATGCGTTCCTCTTTTTGTCTGTGCGTGTAGCTTGCCCATGCAAACAGCTGAATCTGCTGAGAAAAGGCACCTTTTGATGTGATGAACTAACACACTCCGTCTGTATTTGAATGCTGTCTCCAGGTCAAAGCCGTGGGTTCGCCTTCGTGGAGTTTAATCACTTGCAGGACGCTACTAGATGGATGGAAGCCAATCAGGTTGCTCTGCTGCATTTGAACACACAAGTACCGCCTCTGTTAATTGGGAGACCCCAATGCCTGGTTCACACGGGGCATGCGAGGCGGGACCCCCTCCACCCACCCCATCCCAGAAGCACCGATCACATCCCCTCTTCATGACCAACGCCCTGTCGGGACCAGGTCAGCATGGTTACCTCACCGCCTTCAGTGTGCAATCTGGCCCCCATTGCACTTTCCACAAGTCTAGAATCTTAAATTCCTCCTCTCTGTCTCTCCCCCCTTCACAAACACCGTGCTGGCCCACGTGTTCCCTTCCACCCACATGGCAACATTCATCC
>NC_052166.1:1247937-1308139 GCF_902713615.1 Scyliorhinus canicula
GGAGGGGGACACTGCCCGCTCCCCCCTCGGGTCTCCCCACCTCCCCTCCTGCGATGTGTGCTTGCTGTCGGTCTTGGTAGAGTGGTACTGGGAAGGGGGGGGGAGAGGGGATTGTTCGCATTGCTTCCCCCCCCCCATCCCTGGTGTGCCCACTCGGTGTGACGGTCCCTCGAGGAGCCTTGGAGCAGGAGGGGATTGAGCTGCTGGAATGCAAAGGCATTTGAGATTATGCGCCTGCATCCCAAGTGGGAGTGAGACCACCAGATTGATGGTGTCCTGTGTCCCCATGGGGTGCAGTAATGGACCAATGTGCTGTCTTCATGGATAACATTGAATGTGGTTTTGCGTGCAGCGCAGGCCACACCCAGGCTTCCTGCTCCTGATCATTGTCCAGTGATCCCTGGGTTAGAGAGAGAGGGGAAATCAGCCAGGGCTCCTGCTCCTGATCACTGCCCAGTGATCCCTGGGTTAGAGAGAGAGATGGGAAATCAGCCAGGGTTCCTGCTCCTGATCACTGTCCAGTGATCCCTGGGTTAGAGAGAGAGAGGGGAAATCAGCCAGGGCTCCTGCTCCTGATCACTGCCCAGTGATCCCTGGGTTAGAGAGAGAGAGGGGAAATCAGCCAGGGTTCCTGCTCCTGATCACTGTCCAGTGATCCCTGGGTTAGAGAGAGAGGGGAAATCAGCCAGGGCTCCTGCTCCTGATCACTGCCCAGTGATCCCTGGGTTAGAGAGAGAGAGGGGAAATCAGCCAGGGTTCCTGCTCCTGATCACTGTCCAGTGATCCCTGGGTTAGAGAGAGAGAGGGGAAATCAGCCAGGGTTCCTGCTCCTGATCACTGCCCAGTGATCCCTGGGTTAGAGAGAGAGAGGGGAAATCAGCCAGGGCCCCTGCTCCTGATCACTGTCCAGTGATCCCTGGGTTAGAGAGAGAGAGGGGAAATCAGCCAGGGCCCCTGCTCCTGATCACTGTCCAGTGATCCCTGGGTTAGAGAGAGAGAGAGGGAATCAGCCAGGGTTCCTGCTCCTGATCGCTGTCCAGTGATCCCTGGGTTAGAGAGAGAGGGGAAATCGGCCAGGGTTCCTGCTCCTGATCACTGCCCAGTGATCCCTGGGTTAGAGAGAGAGGAAATCAGCCAGGGTTCCTGCTCCTGGTCACTGTCCAGCGATCCCTGGGTTAGAGAGAGAGGAAATCAGCCAGGGTTCCTGCTCCTGGTCACTGTCCAGTGATCCCTTGGTTGGGGAGAAGGGGAATTGAGGCAGCGTTCCTGATGACTCCCCACGGTGATGCTGTGATAGTTTTCTCTTTGGGGTGATGGCCTGCTGATGCTGACTGTCCACACTGGGATTCGATGGCCACTGTGAGATTCTACAGTGTGACGGTTCAGGAGAGAAAGAGCAGAATTGTATAAATGTTTGATGATGGTGTGTGGTCCCTCCCTCTCTGGTGTGTGTGAGAGGCCTTTTTGGAATACTTGGCTTTGTGGTGTGAGGAATGAAGCAGCGGTGGTGATGATACTGTTGCGGCGTACTGGCGCTGCCAGCAGCCCTTCGCAGTCACGTGGTATTTTGAGCGCTATTGCTGTAAAGTTTGAGCTCCGAAGCTGAGTGGATCGAGGTGTTGAGTTCCAGGGAAAATGCACTCATTTGGAATGCCCTCTTTCCTGAACATCATCTTCCAGAGCGGAGAAATGTCTTCATCTGTCTGTCCAGCAGTGGGATCTTAGTCCAGGATTCACTGACTCTCATTCCCCATCGAGACCCCTGGCCAAGTCAGCATTTGTCACCTGTTAATATCTAAACCCTTCGATTAGATTCCAGTCTGTAACTCACTCCCGGGTATCTGTTATATATAAACCACCCCGAACCCCTCGATTAGATTCCAGTCTGTAACTCTCTCCCGGGTATCTGTTATTCTGTATATAAACCACCCCGATCCCCTCGATTAGATTCCAGTCTGTAACTCACTCCTGGGTATCAGTTATTCTATATATAAACCACCCCGAACCCCTCGATTAGATTCCAGTCTGTAACTCACTCCCGGGTATCTGTTATTCTATATATAAACCACCCCGAATCCCTCGATTAGATTCCAGTCTGTAACTCACTCCCGGGTATCTGTTATTCTATATATAAACCACCCCGAACCCCTCGATTAGGTTCCAGTCTGTAACTCACTCTCGGGTATCTGTTATTCTATATATAAACCACCCCAAACCCCTCGATTAGATTCCAGTCTGTAACTCACTCCCAGGTATCTGTTATTCTATATATAAACCACCCTGAACCCCTCGATTAGATTCCAGTCTGTAACTCACTCCCGGGTATCTATTATTCGATATGTAAACCACCCTGAACCCCTCGATTAGATTCCAGTCCGTAACTCACTCCCGGATATCTGTTATTCTATATATAAACCACCCCAAAGGCCTCGATTAGATTCCAGTCTGTAACTCATTCCCGGGTATCTGTTATTCTGTATATAAACCACCCTAAACCCCTCGATTAGATTCCAGTTTGTAACTCACTCCCGGGTATCTGTTATTCTATAAATAAACCACCCCTAACCCCTCGATTAGATTCCTGTCTGTAACTCACTTCCGGGTATCTGTTATTCTATATATAAACCACCCCGAACCCCTCGATTAGATTGCAGTCTGTAACTCATTCCCGGGTATCTGTTATTCTATATATAAACCACCCCGAACCCCTCGATTAGATTCCAGTCTGTAACTCATTCCCGGGTATCTGTTATTCTATAAATAAACCACCCCCAACCCCTCGATTAGATTCCAGTCTGTAACTCACTTCCGGGTATGTGTTATTCTATATATAAACCACCCCGAACCCCTCGATTAGATTCCAGTCTGTAGCTCACTCCCGGGTATCTGTTATTCTATATATAAACCAACCCAAACCCCTCGATTAGATTCCAGTCTGTAACTCACTCCCGGGTATCTGTTATTCTATATATAAACCACCCCGAACCCCTCGATTAGATTCCAGTCTGTAACTCACTCCCGGGTACCTGTTATTCTATATATAAACCATCCTAAACCCCTCGATTAGATTCCAGTCTGTAACTCTCTCCCGGGTATCTGTTATTCTATATATAAACCACCCCGAACCCCTCGATTAGAATCCAGTCTGTAACTCACTCCCGGGTATCTGTTATTCTATATATAAACCACCCCGAACCCCTCGATTAGATTCCAGTCTGTAACTCACTCCCGGGTATCTGTTATTCTATATATAAACCATCCCGAACCCCTCGATTAGATTCCAGTCTGTAACTCATTCCCGGCTGGTTCTCTCTGTGTAAGCTGGGTGTTTGCAGACCCGGTGAGTGAATCATTGCCGAAATGTCGGTCTGTGTGAAGGAATGTTGACAGTGTTGGAGATCTCTGGTTTTCCTTTCCACATTCGGTGGTTGTGTTGTTGCAGAGAGGAGTGCTTCAGTTGACGAGAGGCGAGCGGTGGGCTGGGAAATGATGCCGATGGGGTTGCAGTCGCAGCAGGATTATCATTCCCCCCCCATCCCCATCTCTGACGCGAGGCCTCCCGGTTTTTGTGCGGTGGGGATGTGCCGAGCCGCCTCACAGGGGTTCAGTTCCCACCGGATTCATGCTTTGCTGGGAATGAAGGTGCTGCTTAATTGGTTTCCACGCCTCTGTTTGGTTGGTCCCCACCCCATTATACCTCGTTCCGGAGCTGACTGACACACGTTTGTCACGGTCTAACGATCGCGGAGACTGGGCTGAGTTGCGGCGTTCTCTTTGACAGGTGACCTGCCCGGCAGCGGGAGTGTCCAGTGTCACTCCCAGGAGTGGAGAGGCCAGTATAATCCTCCTGCGACTGAAAGCTGATGGTACCTGGTTGTGTCTCGGTGTGAAGCAGTGATGGATACTGTACCAGCCTGTTGGTGGTGGACCTGTTGTGAAGCAGTAGTGTCAACTGTGTTACAGGACCTGGTGCGCTGCAAGAGAGCGTGGTGCTGGTCTCACTTCTGCCAGTCATATTCTCTCTCTCTCTGTCTCTCTCTCTCTCTCTCTCTCTCTCTCTGTTTCTCTCCAACCAGTTTGAGGTTTCTTCTCCCGATATCTAGTGTGCGCTGGATTTCTGGGTTGGAAGCTGCATCATTGCGCATTGCGTTGAGGGCCTGGTGTGTCTGTGTGTGTGTGTGGCTGTGTGTGTGTGTGGCTGTGTGTGTGTGTGTGGCTGTGTTGGGTAGTGGCTGGACACCCAGTGGTGCCGGACGGCCTGAGTCGCTCGGCTTTGTGCACAGCGGCCAGCTCCCGTCGAAGCATTTCTCCCATGCACCCCCCTTGCTGCCCCGCCCTCCGGATGGTTCCGGGCTGGCGGGCAAGATTTCTCCCGTTGGCAGCTTCTGACCCGGGGCCCGGCTCCCTCCCTTTTCGCTCCCTTGTCACCTTTGTTGAATTCTGCCCTGCTTGCCTGGTGGTTTCCCGCTTGCTTCGTCTCTTCTAGCATTCCCACCGCTCTTTAATGGCCTGGCCTCCATGTGTGATTCTCCGGATTAGGAGAGTGGTCAAGAATGTGTGTGTGTGCCTGCATGTGTGTGCCTGCGTGTGTGTGCCTACGTGTGTATGCCTGCGTGTGTGTGCCTGCATGTGTATGCCTGCGTGTGTGTGCCTGCATGTGTGTGCCTGTCTGCGTGTGTGTGCCTGTCTGCGTGTGTGTGCCTGTCTGCGTGTGTGTGCCTGTCTGCGTGTGTGTGCCTGCGTGTGTGTGCCTGTCTGCGTGTGTGTGTGTGCCTGCGTGTGTGTGTGTGCCTGCGTGTGTGTGTGTGCCTGCGTGTGTGTGTGCGCCTGCATGTGTGCACCTGCGTGTGCGTCTGTGGGTGTGCGTCTGCGTGTATGTGGCTGGGTGTGTGTGCGTGTGCGCGCCTGCGTGTGTGTGTGTCTGCGTGTGTGTGCCTGCGTGTGTGTGTGCCTGCATGTGTGCACTGCGTGTGCGTCTGTGGGTGTGTGCACCTGCTTGTGTGCGTCTGCGTGTGTGTGTCTGCGTGTATGTGCCTGGGTGTGTGTGTGTCTGTGTGTGTGCCTGTGTGTGTGCGCGCGCATGCGTGTGTGTGTGTCCCTTTCTGTTCTAAAGGCTCCCCAAGTGTTGTTTCTCATCTGAATGCAAGTTGCTCCTCTGTTTGTTTCCAGCAGAAAGGTTGTTGCCTCTCCAAGGAGGCAGGATTGTTCCTCTCATTCCGTCCACCAGCCTCAGCAAGGTGTCCCGATGGTGGTTATTTTGTCAGAAGGTCGGCTAAGGGCCGGGTCCCCTTGTTCCACAGTTGAAGGGTTACAGCCGTTTATTTTCTCAATTTGTTTTTATTTTGTTCTCCAATCTGATGCGGTCTTTGGTTTGTGTTTTTTTTTTGTTTCGCTCATTCCTTTCCAAAGAAGGTTTTGTTTTTTCACAATTGAGGCATGAAGTGGGGAGCCTACGTTCTGAGGCTGGAATTCACTGTGTCACTCCTGTATTTCTTGCAGCACTCTCTCGTGATTCTTGGGCAGCAAGTCTCCATGTACTACAGCGACCCGAAGCCCAAGGCAAATGAGGATTGGCTTTGCAACAAGGTACAGGCTTGCTGCGGTGTTGCTTCTGCCTCCCTCTTAGGCCGGTGTACTCGGGGAGTGCCGCACTGTCAGAGGGTCAGTACTGAGGGAGCGCCGCACTGTCAGAGGGTCAGTACTGAGGGAGCGCCGCACTGTCAGAGGGTCAGTACTGAGGGAGCGCTGCACTGTCAGAGGGTCAGTACTGAGGGACTGCCGCACTGTCAGAGGGTCAGTACTGAGAGAGTGCCGCACTGTCAGAGGGTCAGTACTGAGGGAGCGCTGCACTGTCAGAGGGTCAGTACTGAGGGACTGCCGCACTGTCAGAGGGTCAGTACTGAGGGAGTGCTGCACTGTCAGAGGGTCAGTACTGAGGGAGCGTCACACTGTCAGAGGGTCAGTACTGAGGGAGTGTCGCACTGTCAGAGGATCAGTACTGAGGGAGCTCCGCATTGTCAGAGGGTCAGTACTGAGGGAGAGCTGCACTGTCAGAGGGTCAGTACTGAGGGAATGTCGCACTGTCAGAGGATCAGTACTAAGGGAGTGCCGCACTGTCAGAGGGTCAGTACTGAGGGAGCTCCGCACTGTCAGAGGGTCAGTACTGAGGGAGTGCCGCACTGTCAGAGGGTCAGTGCTGAGGGAGTGCCGCACTGTCAGAGGGTCAGTACTGAGGGAGTGCCGCACTGTCAGAGGGTCAGTACTGAGGGAGTGCTGCACTGTCAGAGGGTCAGTACTGAGGGAGTGCCGCACTGTCAGAGGGTCAGTACTGAGGGAGTGCCGCACTGTCAGAGGGTCAGTACTGAGGGAGCGCTGCACTGTCAGAGGGTCAGTACTGAGGGAGTGCCGCACTGTCAGAGGGTCAGTACTGAGGGAGTGCCGCACTGTCAGAGGGTCAGTACTGAGGGAGTGCCGCACTGTCAGAGGGTCAGTACTGAGGGAGTGCCGCACTGTCACGGGGAGAACGTGCAGACTCCGCACAGACAGTGACCCAGCGGGGAATTGAACCTGGGACCCTGGAGCTGTGAAGCCACAGTGCTATCCACTTGTGCTGCCGCCTGTGTCTTACTGTCCAAAGGTAGCAGCCCCAGAAACTGTGTTGCAGCTTCTTGAATTCTTCATGCTCTCTGCTGGGTGACTTAAAGACACATGTCCATTGAGCATCCGTGGATCAGAAATGTTAACGGCAAAAAGTAAAGAAAGAGGAAATAAGGGAATCAACAGGAAAAACCATCACAATCTGTCGCCCAAACATTAAAAAAAAATCCTTTTTTTTTCAATTAAGGGGCAATTTAGCATGGCCAATCCACCTACCCTGCACATCTTTGGGTTGCACACGGGGAGAATGTGCAAACTCCACACGGACAGTGACCCAGAGCCGGGATCGAACCTGGGATCTCGGCGCCGTGAGGCTGCAGTGCTAACCACTGCACCACCGTGTCAAACTGCTTTTTGAAAGACAAAATTGTATCCGCCTCTACCACTGCCTCTGGCAGCTCATTCCAGATGCTCACCGCCCTGTGCGTGAAAAGAATTTCCCCTCTGCTCTCTTTTGTATCGCTCTCCTCTCACCTTAAACCTCTGCCCTCTAGTTCTAGACTCCTCTATCTTTGTGAAAGGATGTTGACTATCTACCGTTTCTATGTGCCAAAAGGAGGGGCAGGGTAGCACAGTGGTTAGCACAGTTGCTTCTCAGCTCCAGGGCCCCAGGTTCGATTCCCCACTGGGTCACTATCTGTGCGGAGTCTGCACGTCCTCCCCGTGTGTGCGTGGGTTTCCTCCGGGTGCTCCGGTTTCCACCCACAGTCCAAAGATGTGCAGGTTAGGTGGATTACCCATGTTAAATTGCCTTTAGTGTCCAGAAAGGTTGGGTTGGATTGGGTGGGGTTACTGGGTTTCGAGGATTGGATCGGGGTGTGGGCTTAGGTAGGGTGCTCTTTCCAAGGGCCGGTGCAGACTTGACGGGCTGAATGGCCTCCTTCTGCACTGTAATTTCTATGACTGTCACTTGCTGGCCCAGGGCTATGGATTTGTGCTTTGTACGGGATGCGCGGGGAACTCTTGTCGGTGCTGCCTCTGTTTGAAGCTGTGTCCCACTTGCCTTGCAGTGTGCTGTGCAGAATTTTAAACGGCGCGAAAAGTGCTTCAAGTGCGGTGTCCCCAAGTCAGGTGAGTGTCGGGTGTTTTCCTCAGCTCTGCACTTACCACCACCAGGGCAAATAACCCAAACCACTTTTCCCCCCAGGGCCCTCGAGCCAGACATGAATTCTCCAATCTACTCCGACTTCTCTGTCCCCCTTTGTTGATATTTCTGTATATTTTTTAAATGAAACATTCCGATGTTTACTCGATGCAAAAGGAGGTCATTCGGCCCATCGAGTCTGCACCAACTCTCTGAAGCAGCACCGGACCGAGGCCCACGCCCCCACCCTATCCCTGTAGCCCCGTGACCCCACCTAACCTTTTGGACAGTAAAGGGGCAATGTATCACGGCCAATCCACCTAACCTGCATATCTTTGGACTGTGGGAGGAAACCGGAGCACCCGGAGGAAACCCACGCAGACAGGGGGAGAACGTGCAGACTCCGCACAGACAGTGACCCAAGGCTGGGATTGAAACAGCAGATTGACGCAGCAGTGCAAACCACCGTGACAACCATCATTTAACGTGGCTGAGTGTACGGCCAGAATTACTTCTAAGGCGTTTGGTTCCGCTCCCAGCCTGTAACAAGTCAGCCAATCGCACCCTGGCATGGGAACCAGTGGGGCTACAGTCAGCTTTGAGTGGTTTCACTATTCTGCTCTGAATCACTGTCCAGTGATCCCTGGGTTAGAGAGAGATAGGGAGTCAGTCAGGGTTCCTGCTCCTGATCACTGTCCAGTGATCCATGGGTTAGCGAGAGAGAGAGAGAGGGGAAATCAGCCAGGGTTCCTGCTCCTGATCACTGTCCAGTGATCCATGGGTTAGCGAGAGAGAGAGAGAGGGGAAATCAGCCAGGGTTCCTGCTCCTGATCACTGTCCAGTGATCCCTAGGTTAGAGAGAGAGGGGAAACCAGCCAGGGTTCCTGCTCCTGGTCACTGTCCAGTGATCCCTGGGTTAGAGAGAGAGGGGAAACCAGCCAGGGTTCCAGCTCCTGGTCACTGTCCAGTGATCCCTGGGTTAGAGAGAGAGGGGAAACCAGCCAGGGTTCCTGCTCCTGATCACTGTCCAGTGATCCCTGGGTTAGAGAGAGAGGGGAAATCAGCCAGGGTTCCTGCTCCTGATCACTGTCCAGTGATCCCTGGGTTAGAGAGAGGGAAATCAGTCAGGGTTCCTGCTCCTGATCACTGTCCAGTGATCCCTGGGTTAGAGAGAGATGGGAAATCAGCCAGGGTTCCTGCTCAGCGAGACCTTGGTGCATCAGTCCTCGTGCATCAGTCGCTGAAAGTGAGCGCGCAGGTACAGCAGGCAGTAAAGAAGGCAAATGGTATGTTGGCCTTCATAGCGAGAGGATTTGAGTATAGGAATAGAGATGTTTTACAGCAATTGTATAGGGCATTGGTGAGGCTGCACCTGGAGTATTGTGTGAAGTTTTGACGTCCATGCCTGAGGAAGGATGTTCTTGCCATGGAGGGAGGGCAGCGAAGGTTTACCAGGCTGATTCCTGAGATGGCGGTACTGTCATATGAGGAGAGACTAAGTCGGTTCGGATTATATTCATTGGAGTTTTAGAAGAGTGAGAGGGGATCTCATAAAAATTGATGAAATTCTACCAAGATTAGACAGGGTAGATTCAGAAAGAATGTTGCCGATGGTGGGGGAGTCCAGAACTAGGGGTCATAGTTTGAGGATAAGGGGTAAACCTTTTTGGACTGAGGTGAGGAGAAATTTCTTCACCCAGAGAATGGTGAATCTGTGGAATTCACCGCCACAGAAAGTAATTGAGGACAACACGTGTAATTTCAAGAAGGAATTAATTATCGCTCTTGGAGTCACTGTCTGTACTTTTGCCCGTTCTCCCCGTGTCTGTGTGGCCTTCACTCCCACAAGTCCAGAGGATGTGCAGGCTAGGTACATTGGCTGCACTAAATTGCCCCTCAATTAGAAAAAAAGGTTTGTGTGCACTAAATTTATTTGAAAATGATACATTGGAGCTAAAGGGATCGAGGGATATGAAGGGAGGACGGGATCAGGGTATTGAACTTGATGATCAGCCATGATCCTGATGAATGGTGGAGCAGGCTGGAAGGGCTGAATGGCCTCCGGCACTGTCGGGATTCGATGAGCACCTGGAAATTCCCCGCTGAGCCTCCAACCGTCCTCTCGGCCGTTCCTTCACTTATCGCTGGGTCGCTGGGCCCAACTCATGGAACTGACGCCTGAGCAGCACTGTGGGTGCAGCTACACGGGGACTGCAGTGGCCCAAGGTGGCAGCTCACCCACCACATTCTTGAGGGGCAATTAAGGATGGGAGATAAACGCTGAGCCGGCGACACCCCACGGCCCGGAAATGAATAATGAAAAAAGAGCCCAACCCCAACGGCTCCAGTCTCCCCTCCGTACCTGAATCGCTCACATCACTCTGCCAAATCTCTCCTCCATCAGGATAGAATAACAAGGATGCGTATGTCAGAGTTGTGTTAATGTGACTCGTTCTGCCGTTTGCAGAAGGTGAACTGCGCCTGGTGCCGGGAAGGAAGGATCTGCAGCTGCCCCTACCGGAGGGCCCACAGCCTCTGCTTAAATTCCCACAGCCGTTCCAACCCCCTCAGCTACACCACCAGCACCCCTTGCACAGCCAGCAGCAACTCAACGAGAATGCCAATGACAGTAAGTGCGAGATTGTTTCAAGGGTCTTGGAGCATCACGGAGAACAGGTTCAGACAGGTTGCACAATGTATAACACTGGGGTACACTACTAGTGGGGTCAGGTCTGTCTCTGTATCACACTGGGGTAGTACTGGTGGGGAGGGTCTGTCACTGTATAACACTGGGGTACAGTACTGGTGGGGATGGGTCTGTCACTATAACACTGGGATACAGTACTGGTGGGGACGGGTCTGTCTCTGTATAACACTGGGGTACAGTACTGGTGGGGACGGGTCTGTCTCTGTATAACACTGGGACAGAGTACTGGTGGGGCCTGGTCTGTCTCTGTATAACACTGGGATACAGTACTGGTGGGGATGGGTCTGCCACTGTATAACACTGGGATATAGTACTGGTGGGGATGGGTCTGTCACTGTATAACACTGGGGTACAGTAATGGTGGGGGAGGGTCTGTCACTGTATAATACTGGGATACAGTACTGGTGGGGACCGGTCTGTCACTGTATAAGACTGGGGTACAGTACTGGTGGGGAGGATCTGTCACTGTATAACACTGGGATACAGTACTGGTGGGGATGGGTCTGTCACTGTATAACACTGGGGTCAGCACTGCTGGGGACAGGTCTGTCACTGTATAACACTGGGGTACAGTACTGGTGGGGATGGGTCTGTCACTAACACTGGGATACAGTACTGGTGGGGATGGGTCTGTCACTGTATAACACTGGGATACAGTACTGGTGGGGACAGGTCTGTCACTGTATAACACTGGGGTACAGTACTGGTGGGGATGGGTCTGTCACTGTATAACACTGTGTACAGTACTGGTGGGGATGGGTCTGTCACTATAATACTGGGATACAGTACTGGTGGGGACGGGTCTGTCACTATATAACACTGGGGTACAGTACTGGTGGGGACGGGTCTGTCACTGTATAACACTGGGGTACAGTACTGGTGGGGACGGGTCTGTCACTGTATAACACTGGGGTACAGTACTGGTGGGGATGGGTCTGTCACTGTATAACACTGGGGTACAGTACTGGTGGGGACAGGTCTGTCACTGTATGACACTGGGGTACAGTACTGGTGGGGACAAGTCTGTCACTGTATAACACTGGGGTACAGTACTGGTGGGGATAGGTCTGTCACTGTATAACACTGGGGTACAGTACTGGTGGGGATGGGTCTGTCACTGTATAACACTGGGGTACAGTACTGGTGGGGACGGGTCTATCACTATAACACTGGGGTACAGTACTGGTGGGGATGTGTCTGTCACTGTTTAACACTGGGGTACAGTACTGGTGGGGACGGGTCTGTCACTGTATAACACGGGGTACAGTACTGGTGGGGACGGGTCTGTCACTGTATAACACTGGGGTACAGTACTGGTGGGGGTGGGTCTGTCACTGTATAACACTAGGGTACAGGACTGGTGGGGGTGGGTCTGTCACTGTATAACACTGGGGTACAGTACTGGTGGGGACGGGTCTGTCACTGTTTAACACTGGGGTACAGTACTGGTGGGTGTGGTGATCGTAGATCTGAGTAGATGCAATACAACTGAGCAAGCACTAGAGGGAGCACGGGAGAGCCATATATACACAGGGACAGGAAGTGACGACACACTTCACGGAAGGCAGAACTCGTAGCAGAACACAGACAGACAAGCAGGCAGTATTTGAGGTAGCCGTAAGTTAAGCTCTGAAGAGAGAACAAATTCACAATAAAGCATCTTCTCCACATTTGAGACTACGAGCTTTATAAAGACATGAGGAACAACACATGGCACCAAGAGTGGCTTCAGACGCTTACTACAGGACAACTTAGCTGCAGATACAGAAAGAACAAAATGGCATGGAAATCTCCTACTGGACATTCGACTTGGGAAGACATCGCTAATTCGAGGATGTGGCTTGGATACCCACCTCAGCTGGACACGACTGGCAATGTAAGAAATGTCTGGAAAATGTTTAAACAAATGTTCGATTTTTATATCATAGCTAATGATGTAGCAGCAGCCTCAGACAAAATTAAAATACCAATGCTCATCGCAGGACATGAAGCTAGGAAAGTATATAATGGATTTAAATACTCAAAAGATGAAGACAGCAACAGCTTACAAACACTTCTAAACAAATTTGAAGAGTACTGTAAAGAATTTGAACAGCACGGTATGCTCAGAGGCCAAACTGCACAGAGACTGAGTGATGCAAAACTTGAACAATCACTAAAAGAACAAGAAATCGCGAGTGAAAAGTACAGATCAAAAAGAAGAAATTACTTGAATTTTTCACACAGCCACAACGCTGAAATCCAGTCCAGATCGAAAGGAAAAGGTAACTTACAACTTTCAGAGAGAAACAACGCTGAAATCCGCGACAAAATGGCGTCCGACCACATTTTACAGTCTCGGGCAGATAAAGAACTACAAACTGCGCATGCGCAGGGAATGGAAGCCACGCATGCGCAGTTACAACCACCCATTTTGCGTTCTGCGCATGCGCAAGCCGCGCATGCGCAAGCCGCGCATGCGCAGCCTCAAAACGTTTTGGTCGCGGATCGTTATGCGCATGCGCAAGTCGCGCATGCGCAGTGGACACAAAACCGCACAGTGAAGGAAGGCCGATTTGCGCATGCGCAATTGATTCCTACGCATGACATCACGAGCGTCATCATGTCTGAACATCCGGACCACGCCTACTTAAAAGGGAAAATGCCCGAAAATTGAAAACAAGATACTTAAAGCGGTAAAACCAAACTTTCTTGCCTCAGAAGACAAAAAAAACGCCTGAACTTAAACCAGCAGTTAAAAACAACTCGCACAACACCCTGGAAAAAGCAGTCTGCACCACCCAAAGTGAAGAGAACAAAAACAATTCCGAAACAACAAAAGACTATTTGTTTTTCGAAGGATACTACTCAGACATGGCTGAGTTATTCGGATATGCTGATCACAGCATCAGGGACACGGTCGCAAAGTTGAACACGCATCTACTCGTGGTAGATGAATCCAACCAAGGTGATTTGGTTTTCGAAGAATACTACTCAGACATGGCTGAGTTATTCGGATATGCTGATCACAGCATCAGCGACACGGTCGCAAAGCTCAACACGAATCTACTCGTGGTAGATGAATCCAACACCATGGTGCCATGGCAGATCGTCGATACATTGGATGACAGCAATACCCAAGGCGAAGATGACACCACACAGAGAGCACAGAAAGACTCCACAGAGCGAGCGATGACAGGCTCCACAGTGCGAGTGATGAAAGACTCCAAAAGGGAAGCAAGCAAACACTCCCTGGCGAACACCATGCATGAACAAGACCATGAAGGTCAACCCGCCGTATCTGAGCAACCGCAAGCAGACTATGAAAGTCTACCAAGCTCACATAATCAAGAAGAAGACAATGTACATCTACCCACTGCATGTGAAAACAGTGACAAGGTGATCACACTCGACATACAGGAGGTACAGGATCACAGCGAGACTGTACAGAAGCACAGAGTCGGGCCACCCAAGAGTCCAGTGAGACCACGCCAATGGAAACCATGCAGACTTTGACTCCAGAAGAGGAGCACCAAGAGTCCAGAGAGACCACGTCAATTGTAGTCATGAAGATTTTGACTCCGGAAGAGGAGACCAAGTGTCCAGAGAGACCGCGTCAAATGAAATCGCGAAGAATTTGACTCCAGAAGAGGAGCACCAAGAAAGCTAAGACGACAAATCAAATCCACAACAAATGACTGATGTCACCAGCATCAATGCAACATCAGATCATTCTCACCATTCTCGTGACGAAATGTTCAATGACTCAAATTATCCACACGGGACACTCATTGAGCATAACAAGAAAAACAAAAGCCAAAAGAAGCACAGCAGAAACGAGAACAACAAGAGCAAGAACAAAAGCAACATGAAGCGCGACAAGAACAACAAAAATCGCAAGAAGCACCGCAGAAACAAGAACAACAGCACCAACAAAAACTACAAGCACAACGACAAAAACTACAAGAAGAACAACAAAACCAACAAGAAGCATAACAAAGATAGCGACAACAACAAAGACAGAAACGACAAAAACAGCAACAAGAACGGCAACGAAAACAAAGACAGGAACGAAAGAAACAACAGCAATGAAACAACGACTTGTACAAAATGGTACAACTGTGCACATGAAGGACAATGCCACAGCACACTGCAAAACAATGACAAGACTACAAACATGCCATGGGATGACAACGAATCGCACAAACTCACATCTTCTCCAGAACAAGCAAGCACACCAGCTTTCAAGGCAGATGACATAATAAATCGATACCACAAGCACAGAAAAAAGTCCATGTCAGTCAACATCAGTGGTTCGACCATGCAAACACCTCAGGATGACGCATTGGTTACTTAAAATAACAAGAACACCGACAACATTCACCACGTCAACAACAACAAGAGAAAAAACTCAGTTAACAAATTCATCAAGTATGGACTCATAAATGTTTTTATTGAGTGGACTCATAAATATAACTTGGCTTTGTAAAATATGCAATAGCACCATCACTTGTATAGATACACATATCATAAGTAACAGTTTTGTACAATTTTCTTTAATGATGTACAGAAAATATGTAAAGAAAAAAGGGGGGATGTGGTGATCGTAGATCTGAGTAGATGCAATACAACTAAGCAAGCACTAGAGGGAGCACGGGAGAGCTATATATACACAGGGACAGGAAGTGACGACACACTTCACGGAAGGCAGAACTCGTAGCAGGACACAGACACACAAGCAGGCAGTATTTGAGGTAGCCGTAAGTTAAGATCTGAAGTGAGAACAAATTCACGACAAAAACATCTTCTCCACATTTGAGACTACGAGCTTTATTAAGACACGAGGAACAACACAGTGGGGACGAGTCTGTCACTGCATAACACTGGGGTACGGTACTGGTGGGGATGGGTCTGTCACTGTATAACACTGGGGTACAGTACTTGTGGGGACGGGTCTGTCACTGTATAACACTGGGGTACAGTACTGGTGGGGACGAGTCTGTCACTGTATAACACTGGGGTACAGTACTGGTGTGGACGGGTTTGTCACTGTATAAAACTGGGGTACAGTACTGGTGGGGAAGGGTCTGTCACTGTATAACACTGGGGTACAGTACTGGTGGGGAGGGGTCTGTCACTATAAGACGGGGTACAGTACTGGTGGGGACGGGTCTGTCACTGTATAACACGGGTACAGTACTGTTGGGGATGGGTCTGTCACTGTATAACACTGGGGTACAGTACTTGTGGGGACGGGTCTGTCGCTGTATAACACTGGGATACAGTACTGGTGGGGCGGGTCTGTCACTGTATAACACTGGGGTACAGTATTGGTGGGGATGGGTCTGTCACTGTATAACACTGGGGTACAGTACTGGTGGGGATGGGTCTGTCACTGTATAACACTGGGGTACAGTACTGGTGGGGCGGGTCTGTCACTGTATAACACTGGGGTACAGTACTGGTGGGGACGGGTCTGTCACTGTCTAACACTGGGGTACAGTACTGGTGGGGTCGGGTCTGTCACTGTATAACACTGGGGTACAGTACTGGTGGGGACGGGTCTGTCACTGTATAACTCTGGGGTACAGTACTGGTGGGGATGGGTCTGTCACTGTATAACACTGGGGTACAGTACTGGTGGGGATGGGTCTGTCACTGTATAACACTGGGGTACAGTACTGGTGGGGACGGGTCTGTCACTGTATAACACTGGGGTACAGTACTGGTGGGGACGGGTCTGTCACTGTATAACACTGGGGTACAGTACCTGTGTGGATGGGTCTGTCACTGTATAACACTGGGGTACAGTACTGGTGGGGATGGGTCTGTCACTGTATAACACTGGGGTACAGTACTGGTGGGGATGGGTCTGTCACTGTATAACACTGGGGTACAGTACTGGTGGGGATGGGTCTGTCACTGTATAACACTGGGGTACAGTACTGTGGGGATGGGTCAGTTACTCTTCAACAAGTGGGTATCTCGTGTGATTAGTCATGTGGATAGACTGTGGAAAATCCTCATTGTACCCGTCTGTATGGGAGTAATTTTGAGCTGTGAGACTAATTGGCAATTTAGCGGAGCTGCTGATTCATGTTCTTGTTTTGTTTTCTGTGCCAGCTGTAATTCTGCGGAATTTAAACCCCCACACTACCCTGGATGTGATACTTCACGCGTTGACCCCCTACGCCGTTCTGTCTCCCTCCAATGTGCGTCTTATTAAAGATAAACAGACCCAGCTGAATAGAGGCTTCGCTTTCATACAGCTCTCAACCATTGTGGTGAGTCTCAGGCACGTCTTTGTCAACAACCTGTTTTATTTCAAATCTGAAATTAACATTCATCAAATTAATCTTATCTTTTCAATATCAGGCAAATTATATCATGAGCAAATGCACACAGGGCAAGTACAGCACGTGGTCAGACACAGAGTAAAACTCCCTCTACACTGTCCCCATCAAACACTCCCAGGACAGGTACAGCACGGGGTTAGATACAGAGTAAAGCTCCCTCTACACTGTCCACATCAAACACTCCCAGGACAGGTACAGCACGGGGTTAGATACAGAGTAAAGCTCCCTCTACACTGTCCCCATCAAACACTCCCAGGACAGGTACAGCACGGGGTTAGATACAGAGTAAAGCTCCCTCTACACTGTCCCCATCAAACACTCCCAGGACAGGTACAGCACGGGGTTAGATACAGAGTAAAGCTCCCTCTACACTGTCCCCATCAAACACTCCCAGGACAGGTACAGCACGGGGTTAGATACAGAGTAAAGCTCCCTCTACACTGTCCCCATCAAACACTCCCAGGACAGGTACAGCACAGGGTTAGATACAGAGTAAAGCTCCCTCTACACTGTCCCCATCAAACACTCCAAGGACAGGTACAGCACGGGGTTAGATACAGAGTAAAGCTCCCTCTACATTACAGAAGTGGACTGGGGGAGGCCTGCTACCTGTCATTGGGAGTGCTGGTGTTGTATCCTGCTGGCCGTACTTTCACTCTCGTGAATTGTGAGGTTTTTATCTGGGAGTGCTGATCTTGGTCGGAGCTGATCAAGATTCCGGGGGGTTTTGAGGAAAAACCATTTGAACCAGAGGCTGGTGATAGTCTGAAATGCCCTGGCAGGGAGGGTGGCAGAGGCGGGTTGCCCCACATCCTTTTTAAAAGTGCCTGAATGAGCACTCAGTACGACTTAACATTTAAGTGCTGGCAAATGGGATTAGGTGGGCAGGTCAGGAACTTTCCATGTGTTGGTGCAGACTGGATGGACCGAAGGCTCTCTTCTACACTCTTATTCAGTGTTGGTGCTGCTGGAGTTATTCAGTGTTAGTGCGGCTGGAGTTATTCAGTGTTAGTGGCTGCTGGAGCTATTCAGTGTTAGTGGCTGCTGGAGTTATTCAGTGTTAGTGCGGCTGGAGTTATTCAGTGTTAGTGCTGCTGGAGTTATTCAGTGTTAGTGCGGCTGGAGTTATTCAGTGTTAGTGCGGCTGGAGTTATTCAGTGTTAGTGCTGCTGGAGTTATTCAGTGTTAGTGCGGCTGGAGTTATTCAGTGTTAGTGCGGCTGGAGTTATTCAGTGTTAGTGGCTGCTGGAGTTATTCAGTGTTAGTGCTGCTGGAGTTATTCAGTGTTAGTGCTGCTGGAGTTATTCAGTGTTAGTGGCTGCTGGAGTTATTCAGTGTTAGTGCGGCTGGAGTTATTCAGTGTTAGTGGCTGCTGGAGTTATTCAGTGTTAGTGCGGCTGGAGTTATTCAGTGTTAGTGCTGCTGGAGTTATTCAGTGTTAGTGCTGCTGGAGTTATTCAGTGTTAGTGCGGCTGGAGTTATTCAGTGTTCGTGCTGCTGGAGTTATTCAGTGTTAGTGGCTGCTGGAGTTATTCAGTGTTAGTGCGGCTGGAGTTATTCAGTGTTAGTGCTGCTGGAGTTATTCAGTGTTAGTGCTGCTGGAGTTATTCAGTGTTAGTGCGGCTGGAGTTATTCAGTGTTCGTGCTGCTGGAGTTATTCAGTGTTAGTGGCTGCTGGAGTTATTCAGTGTTAGTGCGGCTGGAGTTATTCAGTGTTCGTGCTGCTGGAGTTATTCAGTGTTAGTGCTGCTGGAGTTATTCAGTGTTAGTGCGGCTGGAGTTATTCAGTGTTAGTGCGGCTGGAGTTATTCAGTGTTAGTGCAGCTGGAGTTATTCAGTGTTAGTGCGGCTGGAGTTATTCAGTGTTAGTGCGGCTGGAGTTATTCAGTGTTAGTGCGGCTGGAGTTATTCAGTGTTAGTGGCTGCTGGAGTTATTCAGTGTTAGTGCGGCTGGAGTTATTCAGTGTTAGTGCTGCTGGAGTTATTCAGTGTTAGTGCGGCTGGAGTTATTCAGTGTTAGTGCGGCTGGAGTTATTCAGTGTTAGTGCTGCTGGAGTTATTCAGTGTTAGTGCTGCTGGAGTTATTCAGTGTTAGTGCTGCTGGAGTTATTCAGTGTTAGTGCGGCTGGAGTTATTCAGTGTTAGTGCGGCTGGAGTTATTCAGTGTTAGTGCTGCTGGAGTTATTCAGTGTTAGTGCGGCTGGAGTTATTCAGTGTTAGTGCGGCTGGAGTTATTCAGTGTTAGTGCGGCTGGAGTTATTCAGTGTTAGTGCTGCTGGAGTTATTCAGTGTTAGTGCTGCTGGAGTTATTCAGTGTTAGTGCTGCTGGAGTTATTCAGTGTTAGTGCTGCTGGAGTTATTCAGTGTTAGTGCGGCTGGAGTTATTCAGTGTTAGTGCGGCTGGAGTTATTCAGTGTTAGTGCGGCTGGAGTTATTCAGTGTTAGTGCTGCTGGAGTTATTCAGTGTTAGTGCTGCTGGAGTTATTCAGTGTTAGTGCTGCTGGAGTTATTCAGTGTTGGTGCTGCTGGAGTTATTCAGTGTTAGTGTGGCTGGAGTTATTCAGTGTTAGTGGCTGCTGGAGTTATTCAGTGTTAGTGCGGCTGGAGTTATTCAGTGTTAGTGCGGCTGGAGTTATTCAGTGTTAGTGCGGCTGGAGTTATTCAGTGTTAGTGCTGCTGGAGTTATTCAGTGTTAGTGCTGCTGGAGTTATTCAGTGTTAGTGCTGCTGGAGTTATTCAGTGTTAGTGCGGCTGGAGTTATTCAGTGTTAGTGCGGCTGGAGTTATTCAGTGTTAGTGCTGCTGGAGTTATTCAGTGTTAGTGCGGCTGGAGTTATTCAGTGTTAGTGCGGCTGGAGTTATTCAGTGTTAGTGGCTGCTGGAGTTATTCAGTGTTAGTGCTGCTGGAGTTATTCAGTGTTAGTGCTGCTGGAGTTATTCAGTGTTAGTGGCTGCTGGAGTTATTCAGTGTTAGTGCGGCTGGAGTTATTCAGTGTTAGTGGCTGCTGGAGTTATTCAGTGTTAGTGCGGCTGGAGTTATTCAGTGTTAGTGCTGCTGGAGTTATTCAGTGTTAGTGCTGCTGGAGTTATTCAGTGTTAGTGCGGCTGGAGTTATTCAGTGTTAGTGCGGCTGGAGTTATTCAGTGTTAGTGCGGCTGGAGTTATTCAGTCTTAGTGCGGCTGGAGTTATTCAGTGTTAGTGCTGCTGGAGTTATTCAGTGTTAGTGCTGCTGGAGTTATTCAGTGTTAGTGCGGCTGGAGTTATTCAGTGTTAGTGCGGCTGGAGTTATTCAGTCTTAGTGCTGCTGGAGTTATTCAGTGTTAGTGCTGCTGGAGTTATTCAGTGTTAGTGCGGCTGGAGTTATTCAGTGTTACTGCGGCTGGAGTTATTCAGTGTTAGTGGCTGCTGGAGTTATTCAGTGTTAGTGGCTGCTGGAGTTATTCAGTGTTAGTGCGGCTGGAGTTATTCAGTGTTACTGCGGCTGGAGTTATTCAGTGTTAGTGGCTGCTGGAGTTATTCAGTGTTAGTGCGGCTGGAGTTATTCAGTGTTAGTGCGGCTGGAGTTATTCAGTGTTAGTGGCTGCTGGAGTTATTCAGTGTTAGTGGCTGCTGGAGTTATTCAGTGTTAGTGGCTGCTGGAGTTATTCAGTGTTAGTGCGGCTGGAGTTATTCAGTGTTAGTGCTGCTGGAGTTATTCAGTGTTAGTGCGGCTGGAGTTATTCAGTGTTAGTGCTGCTGGAGTTATTCAGTGTTAGTGCTGCTGGAGTTATTCAGTGTTAGTGCTGCTGGAGTTATTCAGTGTTAGTGCTGCTGGAGTTATTCAGTGTTAGTGCGGCTGGAGTTATTCAGTGTTAGTGGCTGCTGGAGTTATTCAGTGTTAGTGCGGCTGGAGTTATTCAGTGTTAGTGGCTGCTGGAGTTATTCAGTGTTAGTGCGGCTGGAGTTATTCAGTGTTAGTGCGGCTGGAGTTATTCAGTGTTAGTGCGGCTGGAGTTATTCAGTGTTAGTGCGGCTGGAGTTATTCAGTGTTAGTGCGGCTGGAGTTATTCAGTGTTAGTGCGGCTGGAGTTATTCAGTGTTAGTGCTGCTGGAGTTATTCAGTGTTAGTGCTGCTGGAGTTATTCAGTGTTAGTGCTGCTGGAGTTATTCAGTGTTAGTGCGGCTGGAGTTATTCAGTGTTAGTGCGGCTGGAGTTATTCAGTGTTAGTGCGGCTGGAGTTATTCAGTCTTAGTGCGGCTGGAGTTATTCAGTGTTAGTGCTGCTGGAGTTATTCAGTGTTAGTGCTGCTGGAGTTATTCAGTGTTAGTGCGGCTGGAGTTATTCAGTGTTAGTGCGGCTGGAGTTATTCAGTCTTAGTGCTGCTGGAGTTATTCAGTGTTAGTGCTGCTGGAGTTATTCAGTGTTAGTGCGGCTGGAGTTATTCAGTGTTACTGCGGCTGGAGTTATTCAGTGTTAGTGGCTGCTGGAGTTATTCAGTGTTAGTGGCTGCTGGAGTTATTCAGTGTTAGTGCGGCTGGAGTTATTCAGTGTTACTGCGGCTGGAGTTATTCAGTGTTAGTGGCTGCTGGAGTTATTCAGTGTTAGTGCGGCTGGAGTTATTCAGTGTTAGTGCGGCTGGAGTTATTCAGTGTTAGTGGCTGCTGGAGTTATTCAGTGTTAGTGGCTGCTGGAGTTATTCAGTGTTAGTGGCTGCTGGAGTTATTCAGTGTTAGTGCGGCTGGAGTTATTCAGTGTTAGTGCTGCTGGAGTTATTCAGTGTTAGTGCGGCTGGAGTTATTCAGTGTTAGTGCTGCTGGAGTTATTCAGTGTTAGTGCTGCTGGAGTTATTCAGTGTTAGTGCTGCTGGAGTTATTCAGTGTTAGTGCGGCTGGAGTTATTCAGTGTTAGTGCGGCTGGAGTTATTCAGTGTTAGTGGCTGCTGGAGTTATTCAGTGTTAGTGGCTGCTGGAGTTATTCAGTGTTAGTGCGGCTGGAGTTATTCAGTGTTAGTGCTGCTGGAGTTATTCAGTGTTAGTGGCTGCTGGAGTTATTCAGTGTTAGTGCGGCTGGAGTTATTCAGTGTTAGTGCTGCTGGAGTTATTCAGTGTTAGTGCGGCTGGAGTTATTCAGTGTTAGTGGCTGCTGGAGTTATTCAGTGTTAGTGGCTGCTGGAGTTATTCAGTGTTAGTGGCTGCTGGAGTTATTCAGTGTTAGTGGCTGCTGGAATTATTCAGTGTTAGTGCGGCTGGAGTTATTCAGTGTTAGTGCGGCTGGAGTTATTCAGTGTTAGTGCTGCTGGAGTTATTCAGTGTTAGTGCTGCTGGAGTTATTCAGTGTTAGTGCTGCTGGAGTTATTCAGTGTTAGTGGCTGCTGGAGTTATTCAGTGTTAGTGCGGCTGGAGTTATTCAGTGTTAGTGCGGCTGGAGTTATTCAGTGTTAGTGCTGCTGGAGTTATTCAGTGTTAGTGCTGCTGGAGTTATTCAGTGTTAGTGGCTGCTGGAGTTATTCAGTGTTAGTGCGGCTGGAGTTATTCAGTGTTAGTGGCTGCTGGAGTTATTCAGTGTTAGTGCGGCTGGAGTTATTCAGTGTTAGTGGCTGCTGGAGTTATTCAGTGTTAGTGCGGCTGGAGTTATTCAGTGTTAGTGCGGCTGGAGTTATTCAGTGTTAGTGGCTGCTGGAGTTATTCAGTGTTAGTGCTGCTGGAGTTATTCAGTGTTAGTGCTGCTGGAGTTATTCAGTGTTAGTGCTGCTGGAGTTATTCAGTGTTAGTGCTGCTGGAGTTATTCAGTGTTAGTGGCTGCTGGAGTTATTCAGTGTTACTGCGGCTGGAGTTATTCAGTGTTAGTGGCTGCTGGAGTTATTCAGTGTTTGTGCTGCTGGAGTTGACTTTTCTATCTGTTTGCAGGAAGCCTCCCAGCTGTTGCAGATCCTTCAGTCTCTGCAACCTCCCCTCAACATCGATGGGAAAACCATCAATATAGAGTTCGCTAAAGGCACCAAGAGGTACGTTCGCTCGTCTTGCATTGCTGATTGGGTAAATGACCAATTTGTTTTATTAAAATGCCTTTCACAGCCTCAGAGCAGCAGGCACATTAATACTTTCACTCCGACTGCAGAGAACCCCCATCCCACGCTACATCCTGCGAAGGCTCGAAGCTGGACGTCCACCTGCCAGGCAGATCGGCCTCGGTTTCAGGCCTTAGCTAAAAGGCTGACCCTCCGACAGCACGGCGCACCCTCGGCACTGACCCTTAACAGGGCGGCACTCCCTCAGTACTGACCCTCTGACAGTGTGGCACTCCCTCAGTACTGACCCTCTGACAGTGCGGCACTCCCTCAGTACTGACCCTCTGACAGTGCGGCACTGCCTCGGCACTGACCCTTAACAGGGCGGCACTCCCTCAGTACTGACCCTCCGTCAGTGCGGCGCCCCTCAGTACTGACCCTCTGACAGTGCGGCTCTCCCTCAGTACTGACCCTCTGACAGTGCAGCACTCCCCCTCAGTACTGACCCTCTGACAGTGCAGCACTCCCCCTCAGTACTGACCCTCTGACAGTGCAGCACTCCCTGAGTACTGACCCTCTGACAGTGCAGCACTCCCTCAGTACTGACCCTCTGAGAGTGCAGCACTCCCTCAGTACTGACCCTCTGACAGTGCAGCACTCCCTCAGTACTGACCCTCTGAGAGTGCGGCATTCCCTCAGTACTGACCCTCTGACAGTGCGGCACTCCCTCAGTACTGACCCTCTGACAGTGCGGCACTCCCTCAGTACTGACCCTCTGACAGTGCAGCACTCCCTGAGTACTGACCCTCTGACAGTGCGGCACTCCCTCAGTACTGACCCTCTGACAGTGTGACACTCCCTCAGTACTGACCCTCTGACAGTGCAGCACTCCCTCGGCGTAACGTTAAATTGCTGATTGGTGAGACGTTGCTCTGCTGAGCTGAATTGGTTGAAAGTGTAATTTGATGTCTGCTTGCAGACTCACTAATGGCAAGTTTCCTCCGTCTCATATCCTCTTTCTTTCCCCTCTCGCTGCAGGGATGTGGTGCTGACGGATGGCAGCCGGGCTAGTGCTGCTTCCGTGGCCAGTACAGCGATTGCTGCGGCGCAGTGGGCAGTCAGCCAGGTGAGGGAGTTAAGTAAGTAAGTTAGGGAGGGAGGCAGGGAGGGAGATGGAGCTTAGGGGAAGAGGGCATCAAGGCGGTATTTCTGGGCACCTGTGGAATCGAGGAGGTGAGGGGTAGGGATGTGACATTGAAAGGTTCGAGGGCCTGAAGTCGCCAGATGGTGAGTTCAGTCGGGTCGGACGATGCCCTTCGAACCTTGTGAATGAAGATGCTCCCAGCGGAGCAAGAGATCCGTTTGCGGCCGCTCATGCCGGCTGCCTGTTTAGCTCACGTGCCTGTCTGCCAATCAGCGAGCGTGTCACCAGGGGAAAGCGTGACTTGTTTTCTGCCCTCCGGCTGCTGGAGGGATGCATTAGCCATGGTGCGGATCGAAACGTTCGCTCACGCCACTGGTGTGATGTAGGAAACGCAGCAATGGGTTTTCACGCAGTAAATATCCCACCGACGGCGACGTGGTGACGATCTCTGTGTCGAAGGGGCAGAGGCAATAATGGACTGGACGGGCACTGACTGTTATTTAACAAAATAAAGCAACATACCGCGGGCATCGGGGGTCTGAAACCAGAACGAGCGTGCACCACAAAAAACTCCACAGATCTGCCGGCACCAATCTGGAGAGGAACAGAGTCAACGGTTCGAGTCCAGAGAGACTCTGACAGAATTTGAGGGATAAATGGTGTAGAAGGGACGGATTTATCTTCTTGAGGCATTGGTACTGGCTCTGCTGAAGGTAGGAACTGCAGAAACCAGACGATATGCACCAGGGAAGAGCTGGGACTAGTACGCGAGGGGAGGGGGGGGGGGGGGGGGGGGGGGCAAGTCTTAAACTAGTAGGGCAGGGGGATGAGAACCCACGGGTGGGCTTAGATGGGTCAGGTTCAGATCGGAAACAGGAGTTAGAACATTAGTTTGTGATGTAGTCAGTGACTCAAAAGGACTAAAAAGCATCAGTAAAGGATCTTGACGGAGCTGAATTGTTTATACTCCCAATGCCAGGAGTATTACAACCAAGGCAGATGGGTTACGGGCACAGGTAGACACATGGCAGCAGGATGTCAGTGCTACAACGGAAACCTGCCTGAAGGAGAGGCAAAATTGGTAGCTGATTACCCGTGGATTTAGAGTATTCGGGTAGGATGGAGTGGGTGATTTTAAAAAAGGAGGGTGCGTAACATTGTTGGTTAAGGAATCAATTCTAGTTGTGAGACGAGCTGATATGCTAAATGGGTTCACAAATGAAGCCATGTTGGGTTGAATTTAAAAAGGGACGGTCACATTACTGGGAATAGACTACAGACCCTCAAATAGTGAGAGGGAGATAGATATAATAATAATAATCTTTATCAGTGTCACAATTAGGCTGACATTAACACGGCAATGAAGTTACTGTGAAAATCCCCTAGTCGCCACATTCCGACGCCTGTTCGGGTACACAGAGGGAGAATTCAGAATGTCCAATTCACCTAACAGCACGTCTTTCGGGACTTGTGGGAGGAAACCGGAGCACCCGGAGGAACCACAAACACACGGGGAGAACGTGCAGACTCCACACAGACAGTGACCCAAGCCGGGAATCGAACCTGGGACCCTGGCGTTGTGAAGCAATCATGCTTACCACTGCAATTCGTCTGTAGGAATCTGGAGGGCAGTAATAATCGGACACTTTAACCATCCCCAATATCAACTGGGTTTCAAACCATATAAGGGGCATTGAGGGTGTAATGTTCATGTACTGTGTCCAGGAATTCTATTTCTAAACAATACATGACAAACCCAACGAGAGGAGGTGTAATGCTGGATTGGGTTTTGGGAAACGAAGAAGGGCAAGTGGGTGAAGTGACAGTGGGCAACCATATCGGGGATAGTGACCACAATTCAGTTGGATTTAGTATTATTATAGAAAGGGACAGAGGTACATCAGGAGTAAAAGTTTTAAACTGGGGGAAGGCAAATTTTCCAAAACTGAGAAGTGATTTAATGGATTGGACAGGACTGCTAAAGGCTAACTCGGTGGTAAACCAGTGGGAAGCACTAATAAGTGGATCGTTAGGATACAAAGCAGACACATCCCCTCTGTAAGTAAGAATGGTGCTGCCCGTGGTGGCCTCAAAAAATAAAGGGAAAGGTAAAAGAGAAAAAGAAAGCTATGGTCGTCACAAAAAAGCTCAACACTGCCGATAGCCTCGCGGAGGATAGAAAGTACAGGGATCAAGTAAAAAAGGAAATAAAAGAGAGGTCACAAAAAAATATTCGCAAGAAAGGAAACCCCAAAGATGCTTCACCGGAATATATAGAGGAAAAGGATAGTTCAAGTTCAAGTTGAAGAAGGGAAGTTGTGTGAAGATGCGGAGGATATGGGAAGAGTTTTAAATGAATTTCTGTCTCCGTATTCGCAAAGGAAAGGGATAATGCGGACATAGTAACCCGAGAGGAGCCGTGTGAAATAATCAGGACCAGAGAGGAAGTGTGAGTGGAGTTCAGATCCCCGAGACTGGACAAGTCGCCAGGGCCGGATGGATTGTTTCCCGGGATGTTGAAGGAGGTCAGGGGGGAGATGGCAGATGCTCTGAGGGATTATTTTCCAAATTTCACTGAACACAGGGGGACGTGCCGGAGGAATGCAAATACTTGTTTTAAGAAGGGATCAAAGGAAAAGTCAAACAATTATAGGCCATTTAGTCTTTGGCTTGGTGGTGGGAAAATTGCTAGAATCAATCCTGATTGATTATAAATTGTTAGAATTTTGCCTCACAAATGTGATTGAATGCTTTGAGGAAGGGACGAGGAGGATTGATGAGGGTAATGCAGCGGATGTTGCCTATAGGATGTTTGACAAGGTCCCACTGGTCAGAAAGTAAAAGCCCATGGAATACAGGGCAATGTGACAACAAAGTTGTCCCAGTAATAGGAACGAAAAGGGAATGGTTGATGGTAGCCTTGCGAATGGAACGTTGTTTCAAGTGTTCTGCAGCGATCGGTGTTGGAGCCCTTGCTGTTTGTTGTACATATTAACGATTTGGGGCAGAGGTGTGCAGATGGAGTTCAAGTCGGTGTGTGAGGTCAGCATTTAGGGGGGTCACACAGTTGTCAGGAATACACAATAAATGGGAATATGCTAAGAGGGGAGATGAAGTGAGAGATCTTGGTGTACAGGTACGCAGGACCCTAAAGGCAGCAGTTCAAGTAGACAAGGTTGTTAAGAAAGCAGATGGAATGCTGCCCTTCATTGGCAGAGGTATAGAATATAAAAGTAAGGATATAATGTTGGAATTGTATAAAACACTGGTGAGGTCACAACTGGAATATTGTGGGCAGTTCTGGTCCCCACATGACAGGAAGGACGTTATTGCTCCAGAGAGGGAGCAGAGGAGGTTTACAAGAATGTTGCCAGGGCTGTAAAAGTGTAGCAACGAGGAGGGATTGAAGAGGTCGGGGCTGCTTTTGCTGGAACAGAGAAGGCTGAGGGGGTGACTTGATTGAGGTGAACAAAATTGTGAGGGTTAGAGATAGAGTGGACAGCAGGAACCTATTTCCCTTGGAATAGAGTTCAAAAACCAGGAGTCTTAGATTCAAGAGAAGTGGCAGAAGGTGCAGAGGGTAGTGGGGGTCTGGAATTCGCTCTGAGTTGGTGTTGGAGGCACAGATCCTAAACTCTTGTTAAAAGTTCCTGGAACTGCACCTTAAGTGCTGTAAACTGCAGGGCTCTGGATTGGGTGCAGGAAAGTGGGATTAGAAAGAGCACCTGGGTGCCTTTGGGTTGGACAAGATGGGCCGAATGGCCCCCTTCTGGGCTGTACTATTTCCATGGTTCTAAATATCGGGGAGAACTCACCTCTCTGGATTGGATTGGATTTGTTTATTGTCACGTGTACCGAGGGACAGTGGAAAGTATTTTTCTGCGAGCAGCTCAACAGATCATTAAGTACATGGGAAGAAAAGGGAATAAAAGCAAATACATAATAGGGCAACACAAGGTATACAATGTAACTACATAAGCACCGGCATTGGGTGAAGCATACAGGGGTGTAGTGTTAATGAGGTCAGTCAATAAGAGGGTCATTTAGGAGTCTGGTGACAGTGGGGAAGAAGCTGTCTGAGTCTGTTCCTGCGTGTTCTCAGACTTCTGTATCTCCTGCCAGATTGGATCCAATCCAATCCATGGTTCTAAATATTGGGGAGAACTCACCTCTCTGCCAAGCTCACCTGCGTTCTTCGTCCAATAGCAGCCGTGCGAACTTCTGCATCCATCTGACGGGGTCCCCACGGCTTAACGTTTTCATCACAAGGTGGCATTCCCACGTGGCTGCATCGCGATGTGTCAGCTGTGGTTTCCATATGTCCTGGAGGTTGGGGATGTCGGGGTGAGGGAGGTCACGGCTGCGTTGGGTAGGCGTGCAGAACCCTGCACTGATCCTGTTCATTCGCTGCTTGAGGCACTGGCCACTGAGCCCCTGACTTATAACCTCGCCCCTGGGGAGGAGGTGGAACGATGTGTTCAGTTTTGGTCTCCTTACTTGAGAAAGGACATACTGGCACTGGAGGGTGTGCAGAGGAGATTCACGAGGTTAATCCCAGAGCTGAAGGGGTTGGATTACGAGGAGAGGTTGAGTAGACTGGGACTGTACTCGTTGGAATTTAGAAGGATGAGGGGGGATCTTATAGAAACATTTAAAATTATGAAGGGAATAGATAGGATAGATGCGGGCAGGTTGTTTCCACTGGCGGGTGAAAGCAGAACTAGGGGGGCATAGCCTCAAAATAAGGGGAAGTATATTTAGGACTGAGTTTAGGAGGAACTTCTTCACCCAAAGGGTTGTGAATCTATGGAATTCCTTGCCCAGTGAAGCAGTTGAGGCTTCTTCATTAAATGTTTTTAAGATAAAGATAGATAGTTTTTTGAAGAATAAAGGGATTAAGGGTTATGGTGTTTGGGCCGGAAAGTGGAGCTGAGTTCACAAAAGATCAGCCATGATCTCATTGAATGGCGGAGCAGGCTCGAGGGGCCAGATGGCCTACTCCTGCTCCTAGTTCTTATGTTATGGGGGAGCAGTGGAGGGGCAAATGGGGAGCTGTGGAGGGGAGGAGAGGGAACGGTGGAGGGGGGGAAACGGGGAGGAGAGGGAGCGGTGGAGGGGGGGAAACGGGGAGGAGGGGGAGCGGTGGAGGGGGGGGAGCGGTGGAGGGGGGGAGCGGTGGAGGGGGGAAACGGGGAGGAGAGGGAGCGGTGGAGGGGGGGGAAACGGGGAGGAGAGGGTGCGGTGGAGGGGGGGAAACGGGGAGGAGAGGGAGCGGTGGAGGGGGGGGGGGGGAAACGGGGAGGAGAGGGAGCGGTGGGGGGGGGAAATGGGGAGAGGGTGCAGTGGAGGGGGGGGGAAACGGGGAGGAGAGGGTGCGGTGGAGGGGGGGAAACGGGGAGGAGAGGGTGCAGTGGAGGGGGCACGGTTGATGTAAGTTTGTGGTGTTGAAGACGATCGGTGTAGATTATTGCTCTCTGACCTCCCCGCCCTCTGCAGAGTTCAGATGCCGACAGCCACAGCACGTGGTTAAACCAGGACGGACAGGGAGACTACTCGTACTACCAGGACGATGGGTACCAGCGGCAGTATTCCCAGGTCAGTGAGAGGCTGCGCGAGGTGCACGGTGGGAGCTTACACCGTGACTTCACAGCCTCTGGAAGATGGATGATTCAGCATTTTTAAGGAAGTGCCCCTTCTGTAGAAAACAGGAGAAGGCAATTCAGCCCCTCTCCAGCCTGTTACACGGGAACAGGAGGCCATTCAGCCCCTCTCCAGCCTGTTACACGGGAACAGGAGGCCATTCAGCCCCTCTCCAGCCTGTTACACAGGAACAGGTGGAGGCCATTCAGCCCCTCTCCAGCCTGTTACACAGGAACAGGAGGTTATTCAGCCCCTCTCCAGCCTGTTACACAGGAACAGGAGGCCATTCAGCCCCTCTCCAGCCTGTTACACAGGAACAGGAGGAGGCCCATTCAGCCCCTCTCCGGCCTGTTACACAGGAACAGGAGGCCATTCAGCCCCTCTCCAGCCTGTTACACAGGAACAGGAGGAGGCCCATTCAGCCCCTCTCCAGCCTATTACACAGGAACAGGAGGAGGCCCATTCAGCCCCTCTCCGGCCTGTTACACAGGAACAGGAGGCCATTCAGTCCCTCTCCAGTCTGTTACACAGGAACAGGAGGAGACTATTCAGCCCCTCTCCAGCCTGTTACACAGGAACAGGAGGACACCGTTCAGCCCCTCTCCAGTCTGTTACACAGGAACAGGAGGCCATTCAGCCCCTCTCCAGCCTGTTACACAGGAACAGGAGGAGGCCCATTCAGCCCCTTTCCAACCTGCTACACAGGAACAGGAGGCCCCATTCAGCCCTTCTCCAGCCTGTTACACAGGAACAAGAGGCCATTCAGCCCCTCTCGGGCCTGTTACACAGGAACAGGAGGCCATTCGCCCCCTCTCCGGCCTGTTACACAAGAACAGGAGGAGGCCCCATTCAGCCCCTTCTCCAGCCTGTTACACAGGAACAGGAGGCCATTCAGCCCCTCTCCAGCCTGTTACACAGGAACAGGAGGAGGCCATTCAGCCCCTCTCCAGCCTGTTACACAGCAACAGGAGGAGGCCATTCAGCCCCTCTCCGGCCTGTTACACAGGAACAGGATCAGACCCTCCTGAGCTCTTATTTTGATTGTAGCCGCCTGCTCTAAAGTCTCCAGTCAGTGTAATCTCTCACTGATGGAATTGTGAAACGTGTCGATTTTATTCCTCATTGAGGATGATTCTAACCTGCCCGCCCCATCCCCAATCCTGATGCTAATGCATTGTTTTACCTGGACAGGGTGGTAACCAATATTCCCAGGATTACCAGCGGAGCTCCGAGCAGCAGCCAAAGAGCAGTGGGCGAGCGGCACCTCCAACAACATATGAGGCACCTCCTACCACAGCAGGTCAGTCAGGTCGCCACAATGCACCAAACTACGTTTCATCAACCTCTCCTAACCTTGGCTATCACCATGGATACAGGCAGGACTTCAGCCGCCACTGTAGAGGGAGTGTTACTCTGTATCTAACCCCGTGCTGTACCTGTCCTGGGAGTGTTTGATGGGGACAGTGTAGAGGGAGCTTTACTCTGTATCTAACCCCGTGCTGTACCTGTCCTGGGAGTGTTAGATGGGGACAGTGTAGAGGGAGCTTTACTCTGTATCTAACCCCGTGCTGTACCTGTCCTGGGAGTGTTTGATGGGGACAGTGTAGAGGGAGCTTTACTCTGTATCTAACCCCGTGCTGTACCTGTCCTGGGAGTGTTTGATGGGGACAGTGTAGAGGGAGCTTTACTCTGTATCTAATCCAGTGCTGTACCTGTCCTGGGAGTGTTTGATGCGGACAGTGTAGAGAGAGCTTTACTCTGTATCTAACCCCGTGCTGTCCCTGTCCAGTGAGTGTTTGATGGGGACAGTGTAGAGGAAGCTTTACTCTGTATCTAACCCCGTGCTGTACCTGTCCTGGGAGTGTTTGATGGGGACAGTGTAGAGGGAGCTTTACTCTGTATCTAACCCAGTGCTGTACCTGTCCTGGGAGTGTTTGATGCGGACAGTGTAGAGAGAGCTTTACTCTGTATCTATCCCCGTGCTGTACCTGTCCTGGGAGTGTTTGATGGGGACAGGGTAGAGGGAGCTTTACTCTGTATCTAACCCCGTGCTGTACCTGTCCTGGGAGTGTTTGATGGGGATATGTTTTCCTGTTCCTTGCAGCAACAGAAACTTCTTTGGAGCCGGGAATTCCCGGGGTCGATCCTATCCCAAGTCCACAGTCATACCCGCAGTCAGTTCAGACGCAAGCTGCACCACAGCTGTACCAGAAATCGTCCAGCACCGCGTCAGACAGCATGCGCTCCACACAGGTAAGGACGAGTGCCCAGGTGGGTGGATGGGCTGGAGGCTCAGTGGGGGTGGAGGGGGGTAGTGAGCTTCATTGATGGTTTTACTCCAGCATCTGCATCAGAGGATCACTAGTTCAAGTCCGAATCCCAAGATGAGACGTTGTCCAGTTATCCAGTTGGGTACATCCAGTGCCGTGTTTAGGATGTGCCACACTGTCCGTGGGTCAGTTCTGAGGGAGCGCTGCACTGTCAGAGGGTCAGTACTGAGGGAGTGCTGCACTGTCAGAGGGTCAGTACTGAGGGAGTGCTGCACTGTCAGAGGGTCAGTACTGAGGGAGTGCCGCACTGTCAGAGGGTCAGTACTGAGGGAGTGCCGCACTGTCAGAGGGTCAGTACTGAGGGAGTGCTGCACTGTCAGAGGGTCAGTACTGAGGGAGTGCTGCACTGTCAGAGGGTCAGTACTGAGGGAGTGCTGCACTGTCAGAGGGTCAGTACTGAGGGAGTGCTGCACTGTCAGAGGGTCAGTACTGAGGGAGCACCGCACTGTCAGAGGGTCAGTACTGAGGGAGTGCCGCACTGTCAGAGGGTCAGTACTGAGGGAGTGCTGCACTGTCAGAGGGTCAGTACTGAGGGAGTGCTGCACTGTCAGAGGGTCAGTACTGAGGGAGTGCTGCACTGTCAGAGGGTCAGTACTGAGGGAGTGCCGTGCTGTCAGAGAGTCAGTACGGAGGGAGTCCCGCACTGTCAGAGGGTCAGTACTGAGGGAGTGATGCACTGTCAGAGGGTCAGTACTGAGGGAGTGCCGCACTGTCAGAGGGTCAGTACTGAGGGAGTGCTGCACTGTCAGAGGGTCAGTACTGCGGGAGCGCTGCACTGTCAGAGGGTCAGTACTGAGGGAGTGCCGCACTGTCAGAGGGTCAGTACTGAGGGAGCGCTGCACTGTCAGAGGGTCAGTACTGAGGGAGTGCTGCACTGTGGGAGGGTCAGTACTGAGGGAGTGCCGCACT
Source organism: Scyliorhinus canicula (assembly GCF_902713615.1). NCBI lineage: Eukaryota > Metazoa > Chordata > Chondrichthyes > Carcharhiniformes > Scyliorhinidae > Scyliorhinus > Scyliorhinus canicula. Next base: position 1,280,731 of record NC_052166.1, read on the forward strand.
GTCAGAGGGTCAGTACTGAGCGAGCGCCGCACTGTCAGAGGGTCAGTACTGAGGGAGCGCCGCACTGTCAGAGGGTCAGTACTGAGGGAGCGCCGCACTGTCAGAGGGTCAGTACTGAGGGAGTGCCGCACTGTCAGAGGGTCAGTACTGAGGGAGTGCCGCACTGTCAGAGGGTCAGTACTGAGGGAGTGCCGCACTGTCAGAGGGTCAGTACTGAGGGAGTGCCGCACTGTCAGAGGGTCAGTACTGAGGGAGTGCCGCACTGTCAGAGGGTCAGTACTGAGGGAGTGCTGCACTGTCAGAGGGTCAGTACGGAGGGAGTGCCGCACTGTCAGAGGGTCAGTACTGAGGGAGTGCTGCACTGTCAGAGGGTCAGTACTGAGGGAGTGCCGCACTGTCAGAGGGTCAGTACTGAGGGAGTGCCGCACTGTCAGAGGGTCAGCTACTGAGGGAGTGCTGCACTGTCAGAGGGTCAGTACTGAGGGAGCTGCCGCACTGTCAGAGGGTCAGTACTGAGGGAGTGCCGCACTGTCAGAGGGTCAGTACTGAGGGAGTGCCGCACTGTCAGAGGGTCAGTACTGAGGGAGTGCCGCACTGTCAGAGGGTCAGTACTGAGGGAGTGCCGCACTGTCAGAGGGTCAGTACTGAGGGAGTGCCGCACTGTCAGAGGGTCAGTACTGAGGGAGTGCTGCACTGTCAGAGGGTCAGTACGGAGGGAGTGCCGCACTGTCAGAGGGTCAGTACTGAGGGAGTGCTGCACTGTCAGAGGGTCAGTACTGAGGGAGTGCCGCACTGTCAGAGGGTCAGTACTGAGGGAGTGCCGCACTGTCAGAGGGTCAGTACTGAGGGAGTGCTGCACTGTCAGAGGGTCAGTACTGAGGGAGTGCCGCACTGTCAGAGGGTCAGTACTGAGGGAGTGCCGCACTGTCAGAGGGTCAGTACTGAGGGAGCGCTGCACTGTCAGAGGGTCAGTACTGAGGGAGTGCTGCACTGTCAGGAGGGTCAGTACTGAGGGAGTGCCGCACTGTCAGAGGGTCAGTACTGAGGGAGTGCCGCACTGTCAGAGGGTCAGTACTGAGGGAGTGCCGCACTGTCAGAGGGTCAGTACTGAGGGAGTGCCGCACTGTCAGAGGGTCAGTACTGAGGGAGTGCCGCACTGTCAGAGGGTCAGTACTGAGGGAGTGCCGCACTGTCAGAGGGTCAGTACTGAGGGAGTGCCGCACTGTCAGAGGGTCAGTACTGAGGGAGTGCCGCACTGTCAGAGGGTCAGTACTGAGGGAGTGCCGCACTGTCAGAGGGTCAGTACTGAGGGAGTGCTGCACTGTCAGAGGGTCAGTACTGAGGGAGTGCCGCACTGTCAGAGGGTCAGTACTGAGGGAGTGCTGCACTGTCAGAGGGTCAGTACTGAGGGAGTGCCGCACTGTCAGAGGGTCAGTACTGAGGGAGTGCCGCACTGTCAGAGGGTCAGCACTGAGGGAGTGCTGCACTGTCAGAGGGTCAGTACTGAGGGAGCGCCGCACTGTCAGAGGGTCAGTACTGAGGGAGTGCCGCACTGTCAGAGGGTCAGTACTGAGGGAGTGCCGCACTGTCAGAGGGTCAGTACTGAGGGAGTGCCGCACTGTCAGAGGGTCAGTACTGAGGGAGTGCCGCACTGTCAGAGGGTCAGTACTGAGGGAGTGCCGCACTGTCAGAGGGTCAGTACGGAGGGAGTGCCGCACTGTCAGAGGGTCAGTACTGAGGGAGTGCTGCACTGTCAGAGGGTCAGTACGGAGGGAGTGCCGCACTGTCAGAGGGTCAGTACTGAGGGAGTGCTGCACTGTCAGAGGGTCAGTACGGAGGGAGTGCCGCACTGTCAGAGGGTCAGTACTGAGGGAGTGCCGCACTGTCAGAGGGTCAGCACTGAGGGAGTGCTGCACTGTCAGAGGGTCAGTACTGAGGGAGTGCCGCACTGTCAGAGGGTCAGTACTGAGGGACAGACATCAGGGGGTGGTCATTTCTGTCTGATCTAAAACAGCCTCGATCATCGTGAGCACTTCGATTAGATCCCCCTCCCCATCGCCAAACTCACACCGCAGTGTGAAAGCGACTTCGGAATATGGACATACCCACCCTCACCCCACTTTTTGCCTGGTTAGACTCCGCAGATCTCCCGGCCTCCGGTGTCCCAGAAAGTGGAAATCGTGGCTGAGCCGCAGCTGAACATTGGCCAGGCGCCAGCAGCAAGCGGCAGCGACCAACCGTCTTCGAGCACCAGCGCGGGTACTCAGGACTACACCCAGTACCGTGAGTACGGCCGTTCTGGGGAGCAGCACCAGGGTCCTCGGAGTGAGGGTGGGCGGGGGCGTGGCGCTGTTCACTGAACACCCGGGACGGGCGGGCGGGCCGCCACGAGGTTGTTGCTTTGCGGGCTGACTGGGCCCGTCCATGAGAACCTTGGCTGCTGAGGACACCTCGTGTGACACCGGACGAGGCCGACCTTCTCAGGAATGTTGCTCGGCGGGAGGGGCGGGAAGCGGCATTTAAACCAGGTTAAATATTAAAAGCACAACGTACCTAACCTCTGTGCCTCCCTCCCTCCACAGCCGTGCCGGACGTCTCCACCTACCAATATGACGAACAGTCGGGATATTACTACGACGCGCAGACTGGACTCTACTACGACCCCAACTCACAGGTAAAGCTGGACTCCATTCTCAAAACGCTTTTCGGGCAGGCGCGGCGTCGCGGTCGTGTCCGAACGTACGGAAATTTAGCAGGCGGGGAAGGGCCGTTGAAGGCCAAGCCCCCCCCAACCTGGCCCTGTCAGACCTCACTTTGACGGCAGTACCGTCACGAGGTCATACCAGACCTCGAGCATCTTCGCTCCAGCCCGTCTCTGAGGTCGGTGCCCACGGGCTCACGTTTGGACTGGCAGTAAGCCCATCGTGTCCCCCCCCCCCCCCCAACCCCATTGCAATATCCGTGATTTATTGACTCGCTGCACTGTATTCTACACGGTCGAGGAAGCAGGCGACTGTCGCCTTAACTTGACTGCGTTGGGTCGATCATCTCAGATTGAGCAGAAGTTTCTTTGTGAATGATATAGTGCAGGAGGCCTTTCAGCCCACCCTGGCTGTTCCGGCTCTTTGAAGGAACGAGTCCGGGATTGGATCTGCAGATGGGGCCGAAGCAGTGAGCTGTAAATGTTTGGTGTAGCGCGTCATCCCAGCGTCTGAACGCACACCCCTCCAGGCTGAAAGGAGTGATTCCTCGGCCGGTTCCATGTAACAGGAGAAAACACTTAGAGCTTCAGAAGGGTTCACCGTTGTCATATCAAAGCCAATTGTTGAACATCTGGGAAGAGAACGGGGCTGGACCCAGTCCCCTTCTGTGCGATGCACTTCTCAAACGAGCTGTCTTCAGGATTATGAGGAGGGTTTTGCTGGGGTCGATGTAGTGAAGTTGCTTCCACTTGTGGGGAGCAGGGTGTAAGCCAGAACTCGGGGGCCATCAATATAAGACAGTAACTCGGGGGAGTGGGGAGAATGTGGGACTCGCTCCCACGGGGAGTGGGGAGAATGTGGGACTCACTCCCACGGGGAGTGGGGAGAAGGTGGGATTCGCTCCCATGGGGAGTGGGGAGAATGTGGGACTCGCCCCCACGGGGAGTGGGGAGAATGTGGGACTCGCTCCCGTGGGGAGAATGTGGGACTCGCTCCCACGGGGAGTGGGGAGAATGTGGGACTCGCTCCCATGGGGAGTGGGGAGAATGTGGGACTCGCTCCCACGGGGAGTGGGGAGAATGTGGGGTTCGCTCCCACGGGGAGTGGGGAGAATGTGGGTCTCACTCCCACGGGGAGTGGGGAGAATGTGGGACTCGCTCCCACGGGGAGTGGGGAGAATGTGGGATTCGCTCCCACAGGGAGTGGGGAGAATGTGGGATTCGCTCCCACGGGGAGTGGGGTGAATGTGGGACTCGCTCCCACGGGGAGTGGGGAGAATGTGGGACTCGCTCCCACGGGGAGTGGGGAGAATGTGGGACTCGCTCCCACGGGGAGTGGGGAGAATGTGGGATTCGCTCCCACGGGGAGTGGGGAGAATGTGGGATTCGCTCCCACGGGAAGTGGGGAGAATGTGGGACTGGCTCCCACGGGGAGTGGGGAGAATGTGGGACTGGCTCCCAAGGGGAGTGGGGAGAATGTGGGATTCGCTCCCACGGGGAGTGGGGAGAATGTGGGACTGGCTCCCACGGGGAGTGGGGTGAATGTGGGACTCGCTCCCACGGGGAGTGGGGAGAATGTGGGACTCGCTCCCACGGGGAGTGGGGAGAATGTGGGACTCGCCCCCACGGGGAGTGGGGAGAATGTGGGACTCGCTCCCACGGGGAGTGGGGAGAATGTGGGACTCGCTCCCACGGGGAGTGGGGAGAATGTGGGGTTCGCTCCCACGGGGAGTGGGGAGAATGTGGGTCTCACTCCCACGGGGAGTGGGGAGAATGTGGGACTCGCTTCCACGGGGAGTGGGGAGAATGTGGGATTCGCTCCCACGGGGAGTGGGGAGAATGTGGGATTCGCTCTCACGGGGAGTGGGGTGAATGTGGGACTCGCTCCCACGGGGAGTGGGGAGAATGTGGGATTCGCTCCCACGGGGAGTGGGGAGAATGTGGGACTCGCTCCCACGGGGAGTGGGGTGAATGTGGGACTCGCTCCCACGGGGAGTGGGGAGAATGTGGGATTCGCTCCCACGGGGAGTGGGGAGAATGTGGGACTGGCTCCCACGGGGAGTGGGGAGAATGTGGGTCTCACTCCCACGGGGCACCAGAAAGGGGATAATTGTTAGTCTGCCTTTTGGGCTTCCATTAGGAGAAATGAACCGGTTCCACGAGGACTTTTGAGGTTTATCATGAACCCCCCCCCCCCCATTTCCCTCGGAGCATATTTGTAACCTCAGCAAGTGCAAGGCCTCCGGGTTAATGGCACTCTCTCTCTTGTGTATATATTTTCATGTGTAGTACTACTATAATGCACAGACGCAGCAGTACCTGTACTGGGATGGGGACAAGCAGACCTACCTCCCAGCCCCCGACCAAAGTGGGGACGCCGCCAAGGACCTGGCCTCGAAGGAGGGCAAGGAGAAGAAAGATAAACCCAAGAACAAGACCGCCCAGCAGGTGAGAACTGGGTAGGGGAGGGGGTTGCGATGACCCCCTCCCTCCGCTCACCCATTGTAGTGCAAGGTGCCGTCGCCATTATAGACTGAGGGCGCGATCCGCGGGTGGGTCGCGCAGGTCGGCCGGCGTGGGTCGCGCAGGTCGGCCGCCGTGGGTCGGGAAGGTCGGCCGGCGTGGGTCATGAAGGTCGGCCGGCGTGGGTCATGAAGGTCGGCCGGCGTGGGTCGGGAAGGTCGGCCGGCGTGGGTCGGGAAGGTCGGCCGGCGTGGGTTGGGAAGGTCGGCTGGCGTGGGTCAGGAAGGTGGGTCGGGGAGGTCGGTCGGCGTGGGTCGGGAAGGTCGGCCGGCGTGGGTCGGGAAGGTCGGCCGGCGTGGGTCGCGCAGGTCGGTCAGTTGGCAAAAATGGGTCCCCGGAAAAAAGTTGAAAAACACTGATGTGGAGGGTTAGCAGGGCTACCTCTGTTCAGGAAGCTGATTGAGGACGGCTGATCTGATCAAGGGGGGAGTTTAAGATGATCCATGGATTGGAAGGGGTCGATAGAGAGAAAGTGCTGGTGTGGGGGGGGCGGTTCCACATCAAAGTTGCGCAGAACCTTAAACTGAGAGCCAGGCCGTTCAGAGGGATGACGGGGAGTAGTTCCTAACACCCCGGGAAATCCGGAACTCACCGCAGGGAAATCCGGCACATTCCACAGGGCAATCCGGAACCCTCTGCAGGGAAATCCGGAACTCTCCACAGGGAAATCTGGAACCCTCTGCAGGGAAATCCGGCACATTCCACAGGGAAATCCGGAACCCTCCGCAGTGAAATCCGGAACTATCCGCAGGGAAATCTGGAACATTCCAAAGGGAAATCCGGCACATTCCACAGGGCAATCCGGAACCCTCTGCAGGGAAATCCGGAACACTCCGCAGGGAAATCTGGAATATTCCACAGGGAAATCCGGAACTCTCAACTGGGAAATCCGGACCATTTCACAGGGAAATCCAGAACTCTCCACAGGGAGATCCGGAACTCTCCACAGGGAAATCTGGAACTCTCCACATGGAAATCCGGAACATTCCACAGGGAAATCTGGAACATTCCACAGGGCAATCTGGAACCCTCTGCAGGGAAATCCGGCACATTCCACAGGGAAATCCGGAACCCTCCGCAGTGAAATCCGGAACTCTCCGCAGGGAAATCTGGAACATTCCAAAGGGAAATCCGGCACATTCCACAGGGCAATCCGGAACCCTCCGCAGTGAAATCCGGAACTCTCCGCAGGGAAATCTGGAATATTCCACAGGGAAATCCGGAACTCTCAACTGGGAAATCCGGACCATTTCACAGGGAAATCCAGAACTCTCCACAGGGAGATCCGGAACTCTCCACAGGGAAATCTGGAACTCTCCACAGGGAAATCCGCAGCATTCCACAGGGAAATCCGGAACATTCCACAGGGAAATCCGGAACACTCAGCAGTGAAATTCGGAACTCTCCACACGGAAGTACTGAATATTCCTCAGGGAAATCCAGAACTCTCCACAGGAGATCCGGAACTCTCCACAGGGAGATCCGGAACTCTCCACAGGGAAATCTGGAACTCTCCACATGGAAATCCGGAACATTCCACAGGGAAGTCCCGAACTCTCCACTAAACAAAATCGGGGGGGGGGGGGGGGGGGGGGGGGGGGCGGCATTGGAATTTCAGAGCTGCGATTGATAGATTTTTGTTGCACAAATTTGGTAATAAAGGTTATGGAAACGAGGTGGGGAAATGGAGTTAACATTCAGATCGCTGTGAGCAGACTGAATGGAGGAACAGACTGGAGAGGGGCTGAATGGCCTCTTCCTGTTCCTGTGTAACAGGCTGGAGAGGGGCTGAATGGCCTCTTCCTGTTCCTGTGTAACAGGCTGGAGAGGGGCTGAATGGCCTCTTCCTGTTCCTGTGTAACAGGCTGGAGAGGGGCTGAATGGCCTCTTCCTGTTCCTCTGTAACAGGCTGGAGAGGGGCTGAATGGCCTCTTCCTGTTCCTCTGTAACAGGCTGGAGAGGGGCTGAATGGCCTCTTCCTGTTCCTGTGTAACAGACTGGAGAGGGGCTAAATGGGCCTCCTGTTCCTGTGTAACAGGCTGGAGAGGGGCTGAATGGGCCTCCTCCTGTTCCTGTGTAACAGGCTGGAGAGGGGCTGAATGGCCCCTGTTCCTGTGTAACAGGCTAGAGAGGGGCTGAATGGGCCTCCTCCTGTTCCTGTGTAACAGGCTGGAGAGGGGCTGAATGGGCCTCCTCCTGTTCCTGTGTAACAGGCTGGAGAGGGGCTGAATGGCCCCTGTTCCTGTGTAACAGGCTAGAGAGGGGCTGAATGGGCCTCCTCCTGTTCCTGTGTAACAGGCTGGAGAGGGGCTGAATGGCCTCTTGTGCTGGCATCCAATCCACCTGTGAAATCAGCTGTGTGTAAGGGTAAAAAGGTGCTTGTAAAATTGGGCCTAACTTTGAACAGCCTGGCACTGGATTTACCTGTGGGGATTGAGCTGCCCCATTCTAAGCAGGCGTGCCTACCTTTCCAGATCGCCAAGGACATGGAACGCTGGGCCAAGAGCCTCAACAAGCAGAAGGAGAATTTCAAGAACAGTTTCCAGCCCCTCAGCTTCATGCGGGATGATGACAGGCGCGAGTCTGCCTCGGCTGACGCTGGCTACGCTATGCTGGAGAAAAAGGTACATGGGGGGGGGGGGCGGAGCAGCCTTGTGACCCCTGGGAGGAGGGCAGCTGGTGAGGCACGGGGGGGGGGCAGCCTTGTGACCCCTGGGAGGAGGGCAGCTGGTGACGCACAGGAGCGGGGGGAGCGGGGCAGCCTGGTGACCCTCCCAGGATTTGGGGGGGGGGGGGGGGGGGGGAGCAGCCTGGTGACCCTCCTGGGATTTTGGGGGGGGGGAGGCAGCCTTGTGACCCCTGGGAGGAGGGCAGCTGGTGACGCACAGGAGCGGGGGGGAGCGGGGCAGCCTGGTGACCCTCCCAGGATTTGGGGGGGGGAGCAGCCTGGTGACCCTCCTGGGATTTTGGGGGGGGGGGAGGCAGCCTTGTGACCGCTGGGAGGAGGGCAGCTGGTGACGCACAGGAGGGGGGGGAGACGGGCAGCCTGGTGACCCGTCTGGGATGGGGGGGGGGGGGGCGGAGCAGCCTTGTGACCACTGGGAGGAGGGCAGCTGGTGACGCACAGGAGCGGGGGGAGCGGGGCAGCCTGGTGACCCCCTTGGTGGTAGCTGCTGCAGACATTGACCCGGGCGCTTGGCAGGTGTGTGGGATTTGCTGCCGGCTCTGTGGGAAGGGGAGCTGAGTACAGCCATTGGGGGGGGGGGGGGGGGGGTGTTTGGGTTGTGGGTGGCACCCTTCGACTTGCCTCCCTATCTCCCCCGCCCACCCCTCCCCTCCACCCGGGACATGCTGGTCTCCCAGAAGCCCGTTTGCATCTCCTGACTGTTGTTATTGTTGGTTGTTCCAGAGTACCCTGGCAGAGAGACAGCACGTCATAATGGAGCACCTGAAACGCACCACAGACAAGGTGAAGCATGAAGACAGACAATCGGTAGGATTCGCCAGGGACAGAGGGAGGGGGGAAAGAGAGAGAAAAAGAGAGATAAAACACATCTGGTAGATTTAATATTGGACTACTATTTGGCTCAGCGATACGCTCCTAGGCTTGCTGTTCTACTGCGGCATAGGAGGATCCCACACTACGGTGCGAGGCGTAGGCGGCCAGCCTGAGGTCCACGTGCGAGACTTGGGCCATGAAAGTCTGCGCACACGCTCTCTCTTTCTCTCCCTCCAGCACCCTGCCCGCTCTCCACTCCCTGTGGGAGCAAGTCCCACATTCTCCCCACTCCCGTGGGAGCGAGTCCCACATTCTCCCCCACTCCCCGTGGGAGCGAGTCCCACATTCTCCCCCACTCCCCGTGGGAGCGAGTCCCACATTCTCCCCACCCCGTGGGAGCGAATTCCACATTCTCCCCACTCCCTGTGAGAGCCAGTCCCACATTCTCCCCACTCCCTGTGGGAGCGAGTCCCACATTCTCCCCCACTCCCCGTGGGAGCGAGTCCCACATTCTCCCCACTCCCTGTGAGAGCCAGTCCCACATTCTCCCCACTCCCTGTGGGAGCGAGTCCCACATTCTCCCCCACTCCCCGTGGGAGCGAGTCCCACATTCTCCCCCACTCCCCGTGGGAGCGAGTCCCACATTCTCCCCACCCCGTGGGAGCGAATTCCACATTCTCCCCACTCCCCGTGGGAGCGAGTCCCACATTCTCCCCACTCCCCGTGGGAGCGAGTCCCACATTCTCCCCACTCCCCGTGGGAGCGAGTCCCACATTCTCCCCACTCCCCGTGGGAGCGAGTCCCACATTCTCCCCACTCCCCGTGGGAGCGAGTCCCACATTCTCCCCACTCCCCGTGGGAGCCAGTCCCACATTCTCCCCACTCCCTGTGGGAGCGGGTCCCACATTCTCCCCACTCCCCGTGGGAGCGAGTCCCACATTCTCCCCACTCCCCGTGGGAGCGATCCACATTCTCCCCACTCCCCGTGGGAGCGAGTCCCACATTCTCCCCACTCCCCGTGGGAGCGAGTCCCACATTCTCCCCACTCCCTGTGGGAGCGAGTCCCACATTCTCCCCACTCCCTGTGGGAGCGAGTCCCACATTCTCCCCACTCCCTGTGGGAGCGAGTCCCACATTCTCCCCACTCCCCGTGGGAGTGAGTCCCACATTCTCCCCTCTACATTGACCCTGTCAAAACCCACTTCCATCATTTTAAACACCTCGTTTACAGTCTTTACCGATTTGAGTTGATTGTTTATTATGAAGATGTTCCCACTGACCTGTGTCTCTTGCTCTCTCTCTCTCTCTCCTTTCATCATCCCCCCCCCCCCCCCCCCCCCCCCCCGCTGCCGCAGAGGATGAGCCCGCTGCGTGGCCTTGTGGCCGCCTACAGTGGGGAGAGCGACAGTGAGGACGACCAGGAGGAGGATCAGGAAGAGAAGCTGACAGACTGGCAGAAGTTGGCCTGCCTCCTGTGTCGGAGACAGTTCCCCAGTAAGGAGGCACTGATCCGGCATCAGCAGCTCTCGGAGCTTCACAAGGTACGTCACCACCTCGCCCTGTTGTCCATAATGCCCGCCCCTCCCCCACCGGGCGGGCTAACATCAGGTGGCAGCAACCACCGACAAAAAAGGATTACTGTGAAGCCCTCAAACACGTGTTGGGTCTGTGGCTGCGTTGTCCATACTGGCAATTAAAAAGGGTTGGTTTGTCTTTAATCTGTCTTGGCTGCCACCCTCGCCTCCATGCTGTAGCGCGGTCCCGGTATCTGTGTGTCTTTGCAATCGTGTGAGGTAAAAAGGCGCGTTGGGCAGCGAGCGACAAAGCTGCGTTGCGAGACGTCACTCTCTCTGTCCCTCTCCACGTACACGGGCTCGCTACAGGATCTGAAACGGGAGAGGGGGCTAAGTGAGCAAACCCGGCTCTAGGGTATCCCTATCCTGACGGCCTCAGTGTCACATGTTGAGGGCAGAATCTCTGAAATGGCAGAAGACTGCAGAAAACTGCAACACGGAGGGACGTGGGGGTCCTCGCGCATGAATCTGAAAAAGCTAGCCTGCAAGTTCAGCAGGTCATTGGGAAGGCAAATGGAATGTTGGCCTTTGTCCAAAGGGAATGGAGTAAAAAAAATAGGGAAGACTTGCTGAAACTATCCAAGGCCCGAGTTAGACGTCACGCGGGATCTGTGAACAATTTTGGTCCCTTATCTAAGGAAAGATAGACTGACATTGGAGGCCGTCCAGAGGAGTTTCACTAGGCCGATCCCGGGTAGGGAGGGAGTTTCTCATGAGGAGAGGTTGAGGAGGTTGGGCCTGTGCTCATTGGAGTTTAGAAGAATGAGAGGCGGCCTTATTGAGACATTCGGATTCTCAGGGGGTTTGACAGGGTTGATGCTGAGAGGCTGTTTCCTCTTGTGGGAGAGTCTGGGACCAGAGGGCAGAATCTCAGAGTCAGGGGGTCAGCCATTTGAGGCAGAGATGAGGAGGAATTTCTTCCCTCGGAGGGGAGTGAATCTGTGGAATTCTTTACCGTAGAGAGGCTGTAGCGGGGCTGGGCCGCTCAGTATGTTCAAGGCTGAGAGAGAGACAGTGTGCAAGCGGTTGAAATGGGACAGCCTGTTTGTTCATCGATGTGCGCGCTCGTGTGGAGAATGAGAGATTGGTGCAACTAAACTTGTGTAATCTTGCAGCAAAACCTGGAAATACACCGGCGCTCGAAGCTGTCGGAATCTGAACTGGAAGCTCTGGAGAAGAGTGAGAGAGAGGTGGGTAACCAAAACCACTTTTTCCAACAATATAACTTCAAGTCAGCCTCGTTTCCGCAGGTTCAGGTCTCCAGGAGTGGCGTTGTTAAACTTGCCTCGCACCTTCATTGGACCATGTTACAGGCAGTACAGAGAGTGGGGGAAGCGGAGAAACAGTCCAGTTCTGAGAACCTCGACTGAGTTCACAGAGAATCATAGAGATTCATAGAATTTACAGTGCAGAAGGAGGCCATTCAGCCCATCAAGTCTGCACCGGCCCTTAAAAAGATCACCCTACTCAAACCCACATATCTACCCTATCCCCGCAACCCCCACTTCACCTTTTAGGACACTAAGTGACAATTTAGCACGGCCAATCCGCCTATTCTGCACATCTTTGGACTGTGGGGGGAAACCGGAGACCCCGGAGGAAACCCACGCAGACACGGGGAGAACGTACAGACTGCGTACAGACAGTGACCCAGCCGGGAATCGAACCCGGGACCCCGGAGTTGTGAAGCAATTGTGCTAACCACTAAGCTAACCGTGCTGCCCTCAATTCGCATCCCACAGGGAGAGACCGACATGACTCGAGGATAGAGGGGCTGAATGGCCTGTGTCTTTGCTGGATGTTCTGTGGAACATGTGGATGTTTCTGCTGCACACCCCCTCCTCCCTCAACCCCCCTCTCTTCATTTCCCCCATCTCCATAGCCTCCCAGTGTGGGTGTAACCAAGGGATATGAAGACTGGAACTGTGCACAGTGCTCCCGGTGTGGGTCTAACCAAGGGATATGGGGACTGGAACTGTGCACAGTGCTCCCAGTGTGGGTCTAACCAAGGGATATGGGGACTGGAACTGTGCACAGTGCTCCCAGTGTGGGTCTAATCAAGGGATATGGAGACTGGAACTGTGCACAGTGCTCCCAGTGTGGGTCTAACCAAGGGATATGGGGACTGGAACTGTGCACAGTGCTCCCAGTGTGGGTCTAACCAAGGGATATGGGGACTGGAACTGTGCACAGTGCTCCCAGTGTGGGTCTAACCAAGGGATATGGAGACTGGAACTGTGCACAGTGCTCCCAGTGTGGGTCTAACCAAGGAATATGGAGACTGGAGTTGGTTGGGTCTGTTTCTGTGTCGGCTGATTGCCGTATGGCATTGCTGTTGCCCAATCACAGACTAACAGTGCAGACGAGGCACCGACGCATGAAAAACACCCGACCTGCCTCTTAATCCTATTTGTCAGCACTTGGGCCATAGCCTTGATTGTTATTATGTTGCCAAGTTCTCCTCCAGTTCCTTTTTAAAGGATGTGAGGCAGCCTGCCTCTACCACCCTCCCAGGCAGTGCGTTCCAGACCCTCACCGCCCTATTAACCTGCCCTTCAGAGATCGAAACGCAAACACGGCAAGGTCCCTTTATTCCTCAGAACTTCCCAGTGTCAGGCTATTCATTGAATACTTCTGTGAAATTACTCCTCCCAAAGTGTATCACCTCACACTTTCCAGACTTAAACTCCCATCAGCCATTTGACCATCCCGTCTATATATCCCAGTCAGGGGCTGGTTTAGCTCACTGGGCTAAATAGCTGGCTTTTAAAGCAGGCCAGCAGCACGGTTCATTTCCAGTACCAGCCTCCCCGAACAGGTGCTGGAATGTGGCGACTAGGGGCTTTTCACAGTAACTTCATTTGAAGCCTACTCGTGACAATAAGCCATTTTCATTTCATATGTGGCACAGCTCCAGGGACCCGAGTTTGATTCCGACCTCAGGTGATTGTCTGGAGTTGGCACGTTCTCCCCGTGTCTGCATGGGTTTCTTCCCACGGTCCAGAGGTGAACTGACCTTGCTAAATTGCCCCTGAGTGTCCAAATGGTTTGGTGGGGTTACTGGGAGAGAGAGGAGATGTGGGTACTCTTTCCAAGGGCTGGTGCAGACTCGATGGGCCAAAGAGCCTCCTTCTGCACTGTAGGGATTCTGAGGCACATCTTCCTGTAACCCAAGACACTGAACCTCAGTTAACCACCCGGCCAATCTTTGTGTCATCCAGAAACTTCCTGATCTTGCCCTGCCCCCTCCCACATAGTCACCTATGTCATTTATACAAACGATAGGGGGCCCAGCACAGATCCCTGTGATACACCTTGGACACTGGCTTCCAGTCACTAAAGCAGCGTCTGTCTGTTTCCTACAGCTCAGCCGGCTTTGAATCCACCGTACCAAGGTCTCCCATGTGCGATCTTGTCAAAGGCTTTGCTGGAATCCGTGAAAACGACATCAAATTCACCACCCTCACCTCCACACCCGGTCACATGCTCAAAGAATTGCCCCTCACCCAGGGATGCGGAGCGGGAATCCTGGCCGATTGCCTGCTCAGCCCTCTCACCCCACTGTTAACCTCCGCAGCACGGACAGGGGCTGGGACCCGGGTGATCCTCCCCCCCCCCCCCCCCCCCCCCCCCCCCCCCCCCCCCGGCGGAATAACCTCAGGTTTAAAAAAAAAACACAATCAGCATTTTTAATAATTGTTTCTCTTTCTACATTGACAGTTCAAGTTCCGAGCGGCAGAGAGGCGGGGCAAACTGGGAATTCCGGACGCCATCGAACCCAAACGGAAGAGGACACAAGCCAAGTGCGTCATCCCAGACAACAGTAACCCGAGTCGCGAAACGGAGATTTCCCAGGCCCTCCCTGATCACCCCCCCCCCCCCAACACCAACATGTAGTGAAGACCCCTGGCTGATTCCTCTCCACCCACCCTGGGGACAGGACCCCTCCCTGATCCCCATCTCTCACCCCGGGGAGAGAGGACCTCTCCCTGAAACCCCCCCACCCCACCCCGGGGAGAGAGGACCCCCCCTGAAACCCCCCACCCCACCCCGGGGACTGAGGACCCCTCACTGATACCCCCACCCCGGGGAGAGAGGACCCCTCCCTGAAACTCCACCACCCTGGGGACAGGACCCCTCCCTGAATACCCCACCCCCAACCCGGGGGAGAGAGAACCTCCTCCCTGAAACTCCCCCACCCTGGGGACTGAGGACCCCTCCCTGAAACCCCCCCCACCCCGGCGATTGAGGACCCCTGGCTCATTCCTCCCCTCCACCAATATCCGGAATCAAGCGTCGCTATCCCAGGTTTGGAATCGGCTCAGCCGCAGACACAGCCTGGGCCGCCCCTGGTAGATCAGTGATTCCCTAACGAATGCTGGAGCTCAGTCGGGCAGCACGGAGGGGGGGGGGGGGGGGGGCAGCACAGAGGGGGGGTGGGGCAGGCACAGAGCGGGTAGGTTGTCAAACACTGACTGGTGCGATCCTTGCCTCCCTGTAGCTACGATGGGACGAGTCACGGCCTCGGGAACCGCATGATGCAGGCGATGGGCTGGAAGGAAGGCACAAGATTGGGACGCAAGGAGTCAGGAATCGCCCCCTCCTCCAAGGTGAGCTGTGTACCCCCCCTCCCTCCGCCACTCACTTTCCCAATAGTCCCATCCCAAATATCTATTCTTCAACCTTCACTTAAAGCATTAAATTGACATTTTTGTTTCTTTCTTCCAGTAGACCTGAGACTTGGACCAAATGCTGTCAGCCGTGTCGGTAAGTCTGGCCTTCAGCGCGCTCGCTCCTAAATCAGTCGGGAATCGATGGGTCGCCCCCCGCCCCCCCCCCCCCCCCCCCAAACTTCAGTGTCCGGCACCCCTGGGTCCCGAGTCCCACCCCAGGGGACTGCTGCATCGTCAGAGACACCATCTTCTTGACTCAGGAGGCACAGCGGTCAACCACTGGACTTGCAATTGCAGCAAATGGTGGCCGTGCCGTGAACAGAGCAAGAAACAAATATGGGGAGGGGCGCTGGCCTGGGATTAATATTCATCCCTCAGCCAACATCACTTAGAAACAGGTCTGTGGGAGCTTTCTGTGCGCGATTTGAGCCGCCACTTTTCCTAGGCGATGCCGGTGTGGGGGGGCTCCGCCGGTGGGGGGGGGTCCGCCGGCAGTGGGGGCTCCGCCCGCGGCAGTGAGGCTCCCGGAGAAACGCGACTTCTCTTTTCTGTCTCGACAGTGACGCGATGGGCAGAACTCCCAGGGAGTCAGCATCCGATGGAGGATTGTGAATGGCTGTTTGTGTGGAGGGCAACAGCATTGGACTGCTGCAAACTGATCCTGAATTTTCTTTTTTTGAGGAGATTATAAAAGGATTGTAAATATTTTTACGGGGGCCTTGCCTTTACTTTTTGTACTTAATAAAAAAAAAAGGAGGAAATGTTCTCTTGCTTGTTCTCTGGTGGGCTGAGGACCCCGAGGGGTGGGGCTCTGATTTGCCCCTGAAGTGTCCCGAGCAGCCAGCGGTGCTAGTAGCTTGGGGATTGGGGGGGGGGGAGGGGGGGAGAGACTCCGGCCCCTGTCCGCTCTCTGCCCAATGGGTTCAAACCCAGCGGTCACCAAGATTCTCTGGGGTAGAGGTTGGTTGACATGTTTGCCAAATCCCGTCTCTCTGTCTCTCACGTTCATGATTATTCACATTGAAGAAGTTACGGTGAAGCCGATCCCCGTGAGAGCCGGCCTGCAGCTGCAGGACACCATGTGGAGTACGTCTCTCGCTGCGTCACCTC
Source organism: Scyliorhinus canicula (assembly GCF_902713615.1). Classification (NCBI taxonomy): domain Eukaryota; kingdom Metazoa; phylum Chordata; class Chondrichthyes; order Carcharhiniformes; family Scyliorhinidae; genus Scyliorhinus; species Scyliorhinus canicula. Next base: position 1,296,811 of record NC_052166.1, read on the forward strand.
TACCTTCAGCTCACAGCTCCCTGTGCAGACCCTCAACAAACTGGTGATAACATCGCTCTGTAACACAAAACCACACCGAGTGCTGAGTGCCGCTTTCAACCATCAATCCAGGGACTCTGAGTGGAGAAGCTGTAACCCCTCTGCCTGGACACAGCCTCACGTCACTCTGCCCGCCCAGGACGCAAGATTCAGTAATACGCCAGGCTGACACTCCCAATGCCGGCACTGTCAGTGCCGCACTGTCAGAGGGTCAGTACTGAGGGAGCGCCGCACTGTCAGAGGGTCAGTGCTGAGGGAGTGCCGCACTGTCAGAGGGTCAGTGCTGAGGGAGTGCCGCACTGTCAGAGGGTCAGTACTGAGGGAGTGCCGCACTGTCAGAGGGTCAGTACTGAGGGAGTGCCGCACTGTCAGAGGGTCAGTACTGAGGGAGCCGCACTGTCAGAGGGTCAGTACTGAGGGAGTGCTGCACTGTCAGAGGGTCAGTACTGAGGGAGTGCTGCACTGTCAGAGGGTCAGTACTGAGGGAGTGCCGCACTGTCAGAGGGTCAGTACTGAGGGAGTGCCGCACTGTCAGAGGGTCAGTACTGAGGGAGTGCTGCAGTCAGAGGGTCAGTGCTGAGGGAGTGCCGCACTGTCAGAGGGTCAGTGCTGAGGGAGCGCTGCACTGTCCGTGGGTCAGTACTGAGGGAGTGCCGCACTGTCAGAGGGTCAGTACTGAGGGGGTGCTGCACTGTCAGAGGGTCAGTACTGAGGGAGTGCCGCACTGTCAGAGGGACAGTACTGAGGGAGTGCTGCACTGTCAGGGGGTCAGTACTGAGGGAGTGCCGCACTGTCAGAGGGTCAGTACTGAGGGAGTGCCGCACTGTCAGAGGGTCAGTACTGAGGGAGTGCCGCACTGTCAGAGGGTCAGTACTGAGGGAGTGCCGCACTGTCAGAGGGTCAGTACTGAGGGAGTGCTGCACTGTCAGAGGGTCAGTACTGAGGGAGTGCTGCACTGTCAGAGGGTCAGTACTGAGGGAGTGCCGCACTGTCAGAGGGTCAGTACTGAGGGAGTGCTGCACTGTCAGAGGGTCAGTGCTGAGGGAGTGCTGCACTGTCAGAGGGTCAGTACTGAGGGAGTGCCGCACTGTCAGAGGGTCAGTACTGAGGGAGTGCCGCACTGTCAGAGGGTCAGTACTGAGGGAGTGCCGCACTGTCAGAGGGTCAGTACTGAGGGAGCCGCACTGTCAGAGGGTCAGTACTGAGGGAGTGCCGCACTGTCAGAGGGTCAGTACTGAGGGAGTGCCGCACTGTCAGAGGGTCAGTACTGAGGGAGTGCCGCACTGTCAGAGGGTCAGTACTGAGGGAGTGCCGCACTGTCAGAGGGTCAGTACTGAGGGAGTGCCGCACTGTCAGAGGGTCAGTACTGAGGGAGTGCCACACTGTCAGAGGGTCAGTACTGAGGGAGTGCCGCTCTGTCAGAGGGTCAGTACTGAGGGAGCGCCGCACTGTCAGAGGGTCAGTACTGAGGGAGTGCCGCTCTGTCAGAGGGTCAGTACTGAGGGAGTGCCGCTCTGTCAGAGGGTCAGTACTGAGGGAGTGCCGTACTGTCAGAGGGTCAGTACTGAGGGAGCGCCGCTCTGTCAGAGGGTCAGTACTGAGGGAGTGCCGCACTGTCAGAGGGTCAGTACTGAGGGAGTGCCGCACTGTCAGAGGGTCAGTACTGAGGGAGTGCCGCACTGTCAGAGGGTCAGTACTGAGGGAGGGCCGCACTGTCAGAGGGTCAGTACTGAGGGAGTGCCGCACTGTCAAAGGGTCAGTACTGAGGGAGCGCCGCACTGTCAGACGGTCAGTACTGAGGGAGTGCCGCACTGTCAGAGGGTCAGTACTGAGGGAGTGCCGCACTGTCCGAGGGTCAGTACTGAGGGAGTGCCGCACTATCAGAGGGTCAGTACTGAGGGAGCGCCGCACTGTCAAAGGGTCAGTACTGAGGGAGCGCCGCACTGTCAGACGGTCAGTACTGAGGGAGCGCCGCACTGTCAGAGGGTCAGTACTGAGGGAGTGCCGCACTGTCAGAGGGTCAGTACTGAGGGAGCCGCACTGTCAGAGGGTCAGTACTGAGGGAGTGCTGCACTGTCAGAGGGTCAGTACTGAGGGAGTGCTGCACTGTCAGAGGGTCAGTACTGAGGGAGTGCCGCACTGTCAGAGGGTCAGTACTGAGGGAGTGCCGCACTGTCAGAGGGTCAGTACTGAGGGAGTGCTGCAGTCAGAGGGTCAGTGCTGAGGGAGTGCCGCACTGTCAGAGGGTCAGTGCTGAGGGAGCGCTGCACTGTCAGAGGGTCAGTACTGAGGGAGTGCCGCACTGTCAGAGGGCCAGTACTGAGGGAGTGCCGCACTGTCAGAGGGTCAGTACTGAGGGAGTGCCGCACTGTCAGAGGGTCAGTACTGAGGGAGTGCCGCACTGTCAGAGGGTCAGTACTGAGGGAGTGCCGCTCTGTCAGAGGGTCAGTACTGAGGGAGTGCCGCACTGTCAGAGGGTCAGTACTGAGGGAGTGCCGCACTGTCAGAGGGTCAGTACTGAGGGAGTGCCGCACTGTCAGAGGGTCAGTACTGAGGGAGTGCTGCACTGTCAGAGGGTCAGTACTGAGGGAGTGCCGCACTGTCAGAGGGTCAGTACTGAGGGAGTGCCGCACTGTCAGAGGGTCAGTACTGAGGGAGTGCCGCACTGTCAGAGGGTCAGTACTGAGGGAGTGCCGCACTGTCGGAGGGTCAGTACTGAGGGAGTGCCGCACTGTCAGAGGGTCAGTACTGAGGGAGTGCTGCACTGTCACAGGGTCAGTACTGAGGGAGTGCTGCACTGTCAGAGGGTCAGTACTGAGGGAGTGCCGCACTGTGGGAGGGTCAGTACTGAGGGAGGGTCAGTACTGAGTGACCAACACCAAAAATAGATGATCTGGGTCATTGCCAAATTGCTGTTTGAGGGAACTGGCTGTGGGCCAACTGGTTGCCGTGATTCCCACGTTACAAAGGTGAGCGCACTCCATTGGCTGTGAGGGGCTGTGGGACGTCCTGAGGTGGTAGCGCCCAGGCAAGACCATCGTCCCTTCACAGAGTCAATAAACACGGCAGCTTCGAGAGTGGACTGGCCCCCTTATCATGGAATGTGCCTGTGTGTACCTCAGCATTCCCTCATCCCTCCCTCCATTTCCCCGTGATCATCCTCACCATTATCCGCGTGTAGAATTCCCCGTCTGATGAGGAAGTCCAGCACAACCATTGCACAGTTCGGTTTGAATTCGGATTCAGCGATCGCCTCTTTCACCTGTTGTTGATAAGCAAATGGAAATGTAACTTATTAAACCACCATCTACTCTATTCTATGCTGGCGTTGCTCCCCCACCCCCTTCATTAAGGCCCCTGTCCCCCATTTCCTGCTATCACTGTCTCCCTCCCATCTTTACCAGTCTTCCACCCCCCACATCCCCTCAAACATCGAGACGATTCACCTCGACCATTCCCCGTGGGAGCGAGTCCCACATTCTCCCCACTCCCCGTGGGAGCGAGTCCCACATTCTCCCCACTCCCCGTGGGAGCGAGTCCCACATTCTCCCCACTCCCCGTGGGAGCGAGTCCCACATTCTCCGCAATCCCTGTGTGAATCCCACATTCTCCCCACTCCCCGTGGGAGCGAGTCCCACATTCTCTCCACTCCCCGTGGGAGCGAATCCCACATTCTCCCCACTCCCCGTGGGAGCGAGTCCCACATTCTCCCCACTCCCCGTGGGAGCGAGTCCCACATTCTCCTCACTCCCCGTGGGAGCGAGTCCCACATTCTCCCCACTCCCCGTGGGAGCGAGTCCCACATTCTCCTCACTCCCCGTGGGAGCGAGTCCCACATTCTCCCCACTCCCGTGGGAGCGAGTCCCACATTCTCCCCACTCCCCGTGGGAGCGAGTCCCACATTCTCCCCACGCCCCGTGGGAGCGAGTCCCACATTCTCCCCACTCCCCGTGGGAGCGAGTCCCACATTCTCCCCACTCCCTGTGGGAGGGAGTCCCACATTCTCCCCACTCCCCGTGGGAGCGAGACCCACATTCTCCCCACTCCCCGTGGGAGCCAGTCCCACATTCTCCCCACTCCCCGTGGGAGCGAGTCCCACATTCTCCCCACTCCCTGTGGGAGTGAGTCCCACATTCTCCCCCCTCCCCGTGGGAGCGAGTCCCACATTCTCCCCACTCCCTGTGGGAGCGAGTCCCACATTCTCCCCACTCCCTGTGGGAGCGAGTCCCACATTCTCCCCACTCCCCGTGGGAGCCAGTCCCACATTCTCCCCACTCCCCGTGGGAGCGAGTCCCACATTCTCCCCCCTCCCCGTGGGAGCGAGTCCCACATTCTCCCCACTCCCTGTGGGAGCGAGTCCCACATTCTCCCCACTCCCTGTGGGAGCGAGTCCCACATTCTCCCCACTCCCCGTGGGAGCCAGTCCCACATTCTCCCCCACTCCCCGTGGGAGCGAGTCCCACATTCTCCCCACTCCCCATGGGAGCCAGTCCCACATTCTCCCCACTCCCCGTGGGAGCGAGTCCCACATTCTCTCCACTCCCCGTGGGAGCGAGTCCCACATTCTCCCCACTCCCCGTGGGAGCGAGTCCCACATTCTCCCCCACTCCCCGTGGGAGCGAGTCCCACATTCTCCGGGTAAAGATGTTCCCCCTGAATTCCCCCCGATTGAGTTGATTAGTCTCTGTCTTGTATTGATGGCCCACCTGGTTCTGGTCTCTACCCCCTCCCCCGACACAAGTGGAAACATCTTCTCTACGTGGACCCAGTAGAAACCGCCGTCATCATTTTAAACACCTCGATCAGGTCACCCCCTCAGCTTCTCCTTTCTCAAGAAAAGTCCCCCCCCCCCCCCCTCCCCTCGGCATGTTCGGTTTCTGCTGAGATTTAGAATCTCTCAGCTCTGGGATTGTCCTTCTACCTCGTCCAGTGTCTCTATATCCTTCAATAATACAGAGATTGGAACTGTGCACAGTGCTCCCAGTGTGGGTCTGGCCAAGGGATATGGAGACTGGAACTGTGCACAGTGCTCCCAGTGTGGGTCTAACCAAGGGATATGGAGACTGGAACTGTGCACAGTGCTCCCAGTGTGGGTCTAACCAAGGGATACAGAGACTGGAACTGTGCACAGTGCTCCCAGTGTGGGTCTGGCTAAGGGATATGGAGACTGGAACTGTGCACAGTGCTCCCAGTGTGGGTCTGGCCAAGGGATATGGAGACTGGAACTGTGCACAGTGCTCCCAGTGTGGGTCTAACCAAGGGATATGGAGACTGGAACTGTGCACAGTGCTCCCAGTGTGGGTCTAACCAAGGGATATGGAGACTGGAACTGTGCACAGTGCTCCCAGTGTGGGTCTAACCAAGGGATATGGAGACTGGAACTGTGCACAGTGCTCCCAGTGTGGGTCTGGCCAAGGGATATGGAGACTGGAACTGTGCACAGTGCTCCCAGTGTGGGTCTGGCCAAGGGATATGGAGACTGGAACTGTGCACAGTGCTCCCAGTGTGGGTCTAACCAAGGGATATGGAGACTGGAACTGTGCACAGTGCTCCCAGTGTGGGTCTAACCAAGGGATATGGAGACTGGAACTGTGCACAGTGCTCCCAGTGTGGGTCTAACCAAGGGATATGGAGACTGGAACTGTGCACAGTGCTCCCAGTGTGGGTCTAACCAAGGGATATGGAGACTGGAACTGTGCACAGTGCTCCCAGTGTGGGTCTGGCCAAGGGATATGGAGACAGGAACTGTGCACAGTGCTCCCAGTGTGGGTCTGGCCAAGGGATATGGAGAGTGGAACTGTGCACAGTGCTCCCAGTGTGGGTCTAACCAAGGGATATGGAGACTGGAACTGTGCACAGTGCTCCCAGTGTGGGTCTAACCAAGGGATATGGAGACTGGAACTGTGCACAGTGCTCCCAGTGTGGGTCTAACCAAGGGATATGGAGACTGGAACTGTGCACAGTGCTCCCAGTGTGGGTCTAACCAAGGGATATGGAGACTGGAACTGTGCACAGTGCTCCCAGTGTGGGTCTAACCAAGGGATATGGAGACTGGAACTGTGCACAGTGCTCCCAGTGTGGGTCTGGCCAAGGGATATGGAGACTGGAACTGTGCACAGTGCTCCCAGTGTGGGTCTGGCCAAGGGATATGGAGACTGGAACTGTGCACAGTGCTCCCAGTGTGGGTCTGGCCAAGGGATATGGAGAGTGGAACTGTGCACAGTGCTCCCAGTGTGGGTCTAACCAAGGGATATGGAGACTGGAACTGTGCACAGTGCTCCCAGTGTGGGTCTGGCCAAGGGATATGGAGACTGGAACTGTGCACAGTGTTCCCAGTGTGGGTCTGGCCAAGGGATATGGAGACTGGAACTGTGCACAGTGCTCCCAGTGTGGGTCTAACCAAGGGATATGGAGACTGGAACTGTGCACAGTGCTCCCAGTGTGGGTCTAACCAAGGGATATGGAGACTGGAACTGTGCACAGTGCTCCCAGTGTGGGTCTGGCCAAGGGATATGGAGACTGGAACTGTGCACAGTGCTCCCAGTGTGGGTCTAACCAAGGGATATGGAGACAGGAACTGTGCACAGTGCTCCCAGTATGGGTCTAACCAAGGGATATGGAGACTGGAACTGTGCACAGTGCTCCCAGTGTGGTTATAGAGGGAAGAGATCTTGCTGCAATCGTTACGGAGCCTCGGTCAGCCCCCCGCCCTGGGGTGTAGTTTGCCGTTTCGATCCCATTTTCCATGGTGACAGAGGAAGGGCAGCGAAGGTTCACCAGACAGAATCCTTGGGGTAAGAGAAAATGCTGGAAAATCTCAGCAGGTCTGACAGCATCTGTAGGGAGAGAAAAGAGCGAACGTTTCGAGTCTGATGACTCTTTGTCAAAGCTAACAGACAGAGAAAGTGGGAAATATTTATAATGTGGAGTGAGAATGAAAGATGAGATAGTATAAATATTTCCCACTTCGTCTGTTACCTTTGACAAAGAGTCATCGGACTCGAAACGTTAGCTGGTTTCGCTGGCTTTTAAAGCAGGCCAGCAGCACGGTTCGATTCCCGTACCAGCCTCCCCGGACAGGCGCCGGAATGTGGCGACTAGGGGCTTTTCACAGTAACTTCATTGAAGCCGACTCGTGACAATAAGCGATTTTCATTTTCAACTTTTCCCTGCAGATGCTGCCAGACCTGCTGAGATTTTCCAGCATTAGAGAATCATTATTAGAGAAGGCAGCGCCCCCAGAGGATTTAATCAGTATTAGAGAAAACAGCGCCGCCGGAGTATTTAATCAGTATTAGAGAAAACATCGCCCCCCCAGAGGATTTACTCAGTATTAGAGAGGGGAGGCTGGTTCACTGTGACAGTGGGTGACAGCGCTCAGGGGCAGAAATGGCGAAGATTCCCCCACTCCCGCTGTCACTCACCTTCTCCAAAGGCCAAAGATAGAATTCCTGTACCTCTCCGTCACCCACCTCCGGCACAAAGTCAGCTGGAATCTCCAGGTCGTAAATGAATTGACACTCCGGGAACACGCCCCACTCGTCCTCGTAAGTGTAACTGTGTTCCAAGGAAAAAGATTGCCCGTCAAACAAGGAGGAGGTGGACGCAACGGTGCTGAAGGAAGCAACTGGAAGGGAGTCAGGGTAGGCTAGCGGTCATACACTGGGTTTACCCTGGGTCAGACCAGAACATGAGGCGCGAGAGGGGCTAAACGGGCTGCCTCCTGTTCCTGTGTAACAGGCTGGAGAGGGGCTGAATGGGCTCCTCCTGTTCCTGTGTAACAGGCTGGAGAGGGGCTGAATGGGCTCCTCCTGTTCCTGTGTAACAGGCTCGAGAGGGGCTGAATGGCCTCCTCCTGTTCCTGTGTAACAGGCTGGAGAGGGGATGAATGGGCTCCTCCTGTTCCTGTGTAACAGGCTGGAGAGGGGCTGAATGGGCTCCTCCTGTTCCTGTGTAACAGGCTGGAGAGGGGCTGAATTGTCTCCTGTTCCTGTGTAACAGGCTCGAGAGGGGCTGAATGGGCCTCCTGTTCCTGTGTAACAGGCTGGAGAGGGGCTGAATGGGCCTCCTCCTGTTCCTGTGTAACAGGCTGGAGAGGGGCTGAATGGGCCTCCTCCTGTTCCTGGTAACCGGCTGGAGAGGGGCTGAATGGCCTCCTCCTGTTTCTGTGTAACAGGCTGGAGAGGGGCTGAATGGCCTGTTCCTGGTAACCGGCTGGAGAGGGGCTGAATGGCCTCCTCCTGTCCCTGTGTAACAGGCTGGAGAGGGGCTGAATGGGCCTCCTATTCCTTTGAAATGTGGAGTCAGCCCTGGACGGCCCTCCACGAGGCCTGGTGACTTTTTTGGAACTGGATTTGAGGCGTTTGTTTTCCCTGAAGATTACCTGATTGTGCCGGCGGGTTTGGCTGTCCTCGCAATGGATTTGGGAATGCAGGCCTCTTCCTCACATTCTTTGATAAGGGTCTCCTTCACGCCCAGACCAGCAGACAGGCCACCAGCGACCTGAGGCAAAACAGCACCCCCAGAGTGTTTAATCAGTATTACAGAGAAAACAACTCCCCAGAGGATTGAATCAGTATGACAGAGAAAACAGCGCCATCAGAGGATTGAATCAGTATGACAGAGAAAACAGCTCACCCAGAGGGTGTAATCAGTATGACAGAGAAAACAGCTCACCCAGAGGGTGTAATCAGTATGACAGAGAAAACAGCGCCCCCAGAGCGTTTAATCAGTATTACAGAGAAAACAACTCCCCAGAGGATTGAATCAGTATGACAGAGAAAACAGCTCACCCAGAGGATTTACTCAGTATTAGAGAAAACAGCGCCCCTCGAGGATTTAAGCAGTATGAGAGAAAACAGCGCCCCCAGAGGATTTACTCAGTAGTACAGAGAAAACAGCGCCCCCAGAGGATTGAATCAGTATGAGAGAAAACAGCGCCTCTAGAGGGTTTAATCAGTATGACAGAGAAAATAGCGCCCCCAGAGGATTGAATCAGTATTAGAGAAAACAGCGCCCCCAGAGGATTTAATCAGTATTACAGAAAACAGCGCCCCCCAGAGGATTGAATCAGTATGAGAGAAAACAGCGCCCCCAGAGGATTTACTCAGTATTAGAGAAAACAGCACCCCAGAGAATTTACTCAGCATTGCAGAGAAAACAGCACCCCCAGAGGTTTGAATCAGTATGACAGAGAAAGCAGCGCCCCCAGAGGATTGAATCAGTATTAGAGAAAACAGCGCCACCGGAGTATTTACTCGGTATTAGAGAAAACAGCGCCCCCAGAGGATTTACTCAGTATGAGAGAAAACAGCGCCCCCAGAGGATTTACTCAGTATGAGAGAAAACAGCACCCCCAGAGGATTGTAATCAGTATGAGAGAAAACAGCACCCCCAGAGGATTTACTCAGTATTACAGAGAAAACAGCGCCCCCAGAGGATTTACTCAGTATTAGAGAAAACAGCGCCCCCCCAGATGGTTTAATCAGTATGACAGAGAAAACTGCGTCCCCAAAGGATTGAATCAATATGACAGAGAAAACAGCGCCCCCAGAGTATTTACTCAGTATTAGAGAAAACAGCGCCCCCAGAGGATTGAATCAGTATTACAGAGAAAACAGAGCCCCCGAGAGGACTTACTCAGTATTACAGAGCCCCGAGAGGATTTATTCAGTATTAAAGAAAACATCGCCGCCAGAGGATTTACTCAGTATTAGAGAAAACAGCGCCCCCAGAGGATTTATTCAGTATTAGAGAAAACAGCGCCCCTCGAGGATTTAATCAGTATTACAGAGAAAACAGCGCCCCCAGAGGATTTACTCAGTATTAGAGAAAACAGCGCCCCCAGAGGATTGAATCAGTATGAGAGAAAACAGCGCCTCTAGAGGGTTTAATCAGTATGACAGAGAAAATAGCGCCCCCAGAGGATTGAATCAGTATTAGAGAAAACAGCGCCCCCAGAGGATTTAATCAGTATTACAGAAAACAGCGCCCCCCAGAGGATTGAATCAGTATGAGAGAAAACAGCGCCCCCAGAGGATTTACTCAGTATTAGAGAAAACAGCACCCCAGAGAATTTACTCAGCATTGCAGAGAAAACAGCACCCCCAGAGGTTTGAATCAGTATGACAGAGAAAGCAGCGCCCCCAGAGGATTGATTCAGTATTAGAGAAAACAGCGCCACCGGAGTATATACTCGGTATTAGAGAAAACAGCGCCCCCAGAGGATTTACTCAGTATTAGAGAAAACAGCACCCCCAGAGGATTGTAATCAGTATGAGAGAAAACAGCACCCCCAGAGGATTTACTCAGTATTACAGAGAAAAGAGCGCCCCCAGAGGATTTACTCAGTATTAGAGAAAACAGCGCCCCCCCAGATGGTTTAATCAGTATGACAGAGAAAACTGCGTCCCCAAAGGATTGAATCAATATGACAGAGAAAACAGCGCCCCCAGAGTATTTACTCAGTATTACAGAGAAAACAGCGCCCCCAGAGGATTGAATCAGTATTACAGAGAAAACAGAGCCCCCGAGAGGACTTACTCAGTATTACAGAGCCCCGAGAGGATTTATTCAGTATTACAGAAAACATCGCCGCCAGAGGATTTACTCAGTATTAGAGAAAACAGCGCCCCCAGAGGATTTATTCAGTATTACAGAGAAAACAGCGCCCCTCGAGGATTTAATCAGTATTACAGAGAAAACAGCGCCCCCAGAGGATTTACTCAGTATTAGAGAAAACAGCGTCCCCAGAGGATTGAATCAGTATGACAGAGAAAACAGCGCCCCCCAGAGCGTGTAATCAGTATGACAGAGAAAACAGCGCCCCCAGAGGATTGAATCAGTACGACAGAGAAAACAGCGCCCCCAGAGGGTGTAATCAGTATGACAGAGAAAACAGCGCCCCCAGAGTATTTACTCAGTATTGCAGAGAAAACAGCGCCCCCAGAGGGTTTAATCAGTATTAGAGAAAACAGCACCCCGAGGTTTTAATCAGTATTACAGAGAAAACAGCGCCCCCAGAGGATTTAATCAATGCGAGAGAGAAAACAGCTCCCTCAGAGGATTTAATCAGTGACAGGGAAAACAGCGCCCCCAGAGGATTTAGTCAGTATTACAGAAAAGAACAGCGTCCCCAGAGGATTGAATCAGTATGACAGAGAAAACAGCGCCCCCAGAGGATTGAATCAGTATGACAGAGAAAACAGCGCCCCCAGAGAATTTAATCAGTATTAGAGAAAACAGCGCCCCCAGAGGATTTAATCAGTGTGACAGAGAAAACAGAGCGCCC
>NC_052166.1:1308639-1364337 GCF_902713615.1 Scyliorhinus canicula
GAGGGGAGGGGGGGGCGAGGGGAGGGGGGGGCGAGGGGAGGGGGGGGGAGGGGAGGGGGGCGAGGAGGGGGGGCGGGGGAGGGGGGCGAGGGGAGGGGGGGAGGGGCGGGGAGGGGGGCGAGGGAGGGGAGGGGGGCGAGGGGAGGGGGGGGCGAGGGGAGGGGGGGGGAGGGGAGGGGGGGCGAGGGGAGGGGGGGCGAGGGGAGGGGGGGCGAGGGGAGGGGGGGCGAGGGGAGGGGGGGAGGGGAGGGGGGGGCGAGGGGAGGGGGGGGCGAGGGGAGGGGGGGGCGAGGGGAGGGGGGCGAGGGGAGGGGGGGGGGAGGGAGGGGGGAGGGGGGGCGAGGGGAGGGGGGGGCGAGGGGAGGGAGGGGCGAGGGGAGGGGGGGGCGAGGGGAGGGGGGGGCGAGGGGCAGGGAGGGGGGGGCGAGGGGGGAGGGGGGGGCGAGGGGAGGGGGGGCGAGGGGAGGGAGGTGAGGGGAGGGGGGCGAGGGGAGGGGGGCGGGGGGAGAGGGGAGGGGGGCGAGGGGAGGGGGGGGCGAGGGGAGGGGGGGGCGAGGGGAGGGCGAGGGGAGGGGGGCGAGGGGAGGGGAGGGGGGGGCGAGGGGAGGGGGCGAGGGGGGGGGGGCGAGGCGGGGGGGGGCGAGGGGAGGGGGGGCGAGGGGAGGGGGGGCGAGGGGAGGCGAGGCGAGGGGAGGGGGGGGGAGGGGAGAGTGGGCGAGGGGAGGGGGGGCGAGGGGGGGGGGGGCGAGGGGAGGGGGGGCGAGGGGAGGGGGGCGAGGGGAGGGGGGGCGAGGGGAGGGGGGGCGAGGGGAGGGGGCGAGGGGAGGGGGGCGAGGGAGGGGGGCGAGGGGAGGGGGGGCGAGGGGAGGGGGGGGAGGGGAGGGGGAGGGGGGAGGGGGAGCGAGGGGGGGGAGGGGGGGAGGGGTGGGGGGAGGGGATGGGGGGGAGGGGAGGGGGGGGATGGGGTGGGGAGGGGAGGGGGGAGGGGGGTAGGGGGGGGGAGGGGGGGAGGGGGGGGAGGGGGGGGACCTCGGCGCCGTGAGGCAGCAGCGCTAACCACTAGGCCACCGTGCTGCCCTCTCCCTCAGTACTGACTCTGACAGTGCGGCACTCCCTCAGTACTGACCCTCTGACAGTGCGGCACTCCCTCAGCACTGACCCTCTGACAGTGCGGCACTCCCTCAGTACTGACCCTCTGACAGTGCAGCACTCCCTCAGTACTGACCCTCTGACAGTGCGGCACTCCCTCAGTACTGACCCTCTGACAGTGGGGCACTCCCTCAGTACTGACCCTCTGACAGTGCGGCACTCCCTCAGTACTGACCCTCTGACAGTACAGCACTCCCTCAGTACTGACCCTCTGACAGTGCAGCACTCCCTCAGTACTGACTCTCTGACAGTGCGGCACTCCCTCAGTACTGACCCTCTGACAGTGCGGCGCTCCCTCAATACTGACCCTCTGACAGTGCGGCACTCCCTCTGTAGTATTCTGGGATGAACCTGGATGATGGGGCTCCACTTCCTCTGAGGCGGAGTTGACACCCTGGGGAGTGGTGGCCCTATCTCAGTGCTGCCGAGTGAGACCGGTCCGCGACCCCCTCCTCTCCGAGGGTCTCAGAGGCTCAGGGTTTCATGACCATCCCAGGCAGACCCCCCTCCAGCACAGCTCCCCCATTCACCTCGTTCCTCCATTTGCTAAGAGAGTCGAACAGTTTTTCCAGCCTCCATTCCCCGAGGATCTGTTTCAATTGCGTCCCGAGCGTTGCTGGTAGCTGTGTAGCTGACTGCTGACCTCCACCCGCCCTCCGGCTCCATCGTTCACCCTGAATACCTTCGGGTACCTGCCCAGGAGGGGAAACATCCTGGGCTGCACCACACCCACCTCGGTGCCAGCGACAACGAAGGGTTTACACAGGGCCTTGGAGGAACCTAGACAACCGAGAGAAACAGATTCCTGGTCAGTGCCTTTCTGCAACACTGGGCAGTGATTAACGCGAGACAATGTCACCCAGTCAGCTTCAATACGGCCCACTATAACTCCATCCACCTCCTCTGACAGTGCGGCACTCCCTCAGTACTGACCCTCTGACAGTGCGGCGCTCCCTCAGTACTGACCCTCTGACAGTGCGGCACTCCCTCAGTACTGACCCTCTGACAGTGCGGCACTCCCTCAGTACTGACCCTCTGACAGTGCGGCACTCCCTCAGTACTGACCCTCTGACAGTGCGGCACTCCCTCAGTACTGACCCTCTGACAGTGCGGCACTCCCTCAGTACTGACCCTCTGACAGTGCGGCACTCCCTCAGTACTGACCCTCTGACAGTGCAGCACTCCCTCAGCACTGACCCTCTGACAGTGCGGCACTCCCTCAGTACTGACCCTCTGACAGTGCAGCACTCCCTCAGTACTGACCCTCTGACAGTGCAGCAGTCCCTCAGTACTGACCCTCTGACAGTGCAGCACTCCCTCTGTACTGACCCTCTGACAGTGCGGCACTCCCTCAGTACTGACCCTCTGACAGTGCGGCACTCCCTCAGCACTGACCCTCTGACAGTGCGGCACTCCCTCAGTACTGACCCTCTGATAGTGCGGCACTCCCTCAGTACTGACCCTCTGACAGTGCGGCACTCCCTCAGTACTGACCCTCTGACAGTGCAGCACCTCCCTCAGTACTGACCCTCTGACAGTGCGGCACTCCCTCAGTACTGACCCTCTGACAGTGCAGCACTCCCTCAGTACTGACCCTCTGACAGTGCGGCACTCCCTCAGTACTGACCCTCTGACAGTGCGGCACTCCCTCAGTACTGACCCTCTGACAGTGCAGCACTCCCTCAGTACTGACCCTCTGACAGTGCAGCACTCCCTCAGTACTGACCCTCTGACAGTGCGGCACTCCCTCGTACTGACCCTCTGACAGTGCGGCACTCCCTCAGTACTGACCCTCTGACAGTGCAGCACTCCCTCAGTACTGACCCTCTGACAGTGCGGCACTCCCTCAGTACTGACCCTCTGACAGTGCGGCACTCCCTCAGTACTGACCCTCTGACAGTGCAGCACTCCCTCAGTACTGACCCTCTGACAGTGCAGCACTCCCTCAGTACTGACCCTCTGACAGTGCGGCACTCCCTCAGTACTGACCCTCTGACAGTGCAGCACTCCCTCAGTACTGACCCTCTGACAGTGCAGCACTCCCTCAGTACTGACCCTCTGACAGTGCGGCACTCCCTCAGCCCCACCCAATCTCCGTAAAATCACCAGATGTGTTCCCAGCCACACCCTCGTCAATGCATTTTGTTACCTCCACCCCCAACCACCCTCCCTATCTGTAACCTCCTCCACCCCGACAACCCTCCCTATCTCTGTAACCTCCTCCACTCCGACAACCCTCCCTATCTCTGTAACCTCCTCCACCCCGACAACCCTCCCTATCCCTGTAACCCTCCAGCCCCTACACCCCTCCCTATCTCTGTAACCTCCTCCAAGCCCCTACAACCCTCCCTATCTCTGTAACCTCCTCCAGCCCCTACACCCCTCCCTATCTCTGTAACCTCCTCCAGCCCCTACACCCCTCCCTATCTCTGTAACCTCCTCCAGCCACTACACCCCTCCCTATCTCTGTAACCTCTTCCAGCCCCTACACCCCTCTAACTTCCTCCAGTCCCTACACCCCCTCCCTATCTCTGTAACCTCCTCCAAGCCCCTACACCCCTCCCTATCTCTGTAACTTCCTCCAGTCCCTACACCCCCTCCCTATCTCTGTAACCTCCACCTGCCCCTACAACCCTCCCTATCTCTGTAACCTCCTCGAAGCCCCTACACCCCTCCCAGCTTTCTCTATATCTATTTACAGGTGTGCAAACTCCGCTGTGTTGTTGTTGTTGCCCCTAGTGAGTGAGTAAACACTCTCCCTCTCTCAATTCTCCTCCACTCCTCTTTGAGGAAATAAAAGTTGCCACCAGTAGAAGAGACAAAAAAAAGGTCCAAGGTTTGCAACCCTGCATATGAAAGGAATTCATCCTGCCCAGCAGCTGCAGGATTCTCTGTGCCCAGCTCCTGCTGCTGCTTCCTGCCATAGCTCCCTGCAGAGCAGCTTCCAGCTGGTCCTCCACCGGGCACTCCTCCGCTATCCCAGCGGCCAGTGGGGCTGTGGCTGGATAGGGGAGGGGGTAGGAGCAGCGCCTGCGCGGTAGCACCGACGGTCGGAGACTACATCTCCCGTCAGCCCCCGCGGTGGGTGGGACCAGGCTGCGCATGCGCACCACCCGGGAGGCGCCAAATTCAAACCCAGCGACCGTTGGCGGCCATGTTGGAAATAAGTTAACCTCAAAGAATTTATTACATTTAAAGAAGCTCATTTGGGCCTGAAACCCAAACTAAGGTCGTTAGAAATGATTCCAACGATAATTTTATAAAAATGAACAAGAACACTTGGATTCAAGGGTATTGTTGAAACTAAGGACCGGTTGTCGAATCTTTGTCCTCGCGACTCATCAGAACCGAGTGGCAAGAATAACCGACCATCAAAGCGCACACCGATTTGGACCGCATGAGAAGAGTGTAGGATGTTGCTCCCCTTCGGAAGGGGTTTTCTGTTCTGATGAGTGTCAGATGAGAAGTTTTGACAGCCCATCTCAGCTGGACAAGTTGTTGGTCCCCCTTGGGATTTTGTGCTCTCCTGATGAGTGCCAGGCGAGAAGTTTCGACAGGCAGTCTCGGCTGGACAAATTGTTGCTCCCGCTTGGGATTTGGTGCTCTGTGCTGATGAGTGCCAGGCAAGACATTTCGACAGCCCATCTCAGCCAGACAACTAGTTGCCCGCCCCCCTTGGGATTTGGTATTCTATTCATAGAATTATAGTTATTTAGAACCAATGCAGTGTGGAAGGAGTCTCCACCGACCCTCTGAAAGAGCACCCAACCTAGGCCCATTCCCCCATCCTAACCCCGCAGCCTTATCTAACCTGCACATTCCTGGACACCGAGGAGCAATTTTAAAATGGCCAATCCACGTAACCTGCTAACCTGCACATCTTTGGACTGTGGGAGGAAACTGGAGCACCCGGAGGAAACACATGCAGACACGGAGAAAGTGCAACCTCTGCACAGACGGTCACCCAAGGCCGGAATTGAACCTGGGTCCCTGGCACAGTTAAGCAATAGTGCTAACCCACTGTGCCACCATGCCACCCGTTCTGATGAGTGGCAGGCAGAAAGTATCGACAGCACATCTCGGCATATAAATTATTGCTTCCTTTCAGATCCAGTGTTCCTGCGACTTTGTCCTGATGAGTGTAAGATGAAACTCTTCAACAGTACGTCTCTTTTTCCAAAAATGCTCAGCTTCAATACTGCCAGTAAACTGCATCCACTCTTATACATGAATAAATGCCCAACCCTGTCACCATGCATGATTTTCCCCTCCAATATTACCTCGGTCCCAAAAGATTCAAAAGCATTTCCCCCCAGAACATAAAATAAATGTTCTCTCTGACTGGTGAAAGGCTCACGGATATTTGTCAAGGGAAGTCGCGAAAAGTCACAATTTGAGCTGTGAGGGGCGGAGGTCAAAGGGAGACGTGAATTTCCCCCGAGCCGCTCTTGCACAAGGTGGTCAAAGAGCATGTCTTCCATGCCAATTTGTTCAGAGTAGTGGACCCGCTCCCACAGGCGTTTCGTAAAGGGCGAGGCTGGTGATAGAGTCGGGGCGAGTGGGGTGGCACGGGAGATAATATAGAGGGGACAGATCAGTAACTAAGGGCATAGATTTAAGGTCAGGGGCAGGAGATTTAGAGGGTATTTGAGGAAAGATTTTCTCAGCCAGAGGGTGGTGGGAATCTGGAACTCACTGTCTGAAAGGATGAGGCGGGAACTCGAACAACAATTAGATGAGCTCTAGCGATGCCAGGCATACAAAGCTATGTGACCAAGTGCTGGAAAATGGGATTAGAATAGATAGTTGTTTTGATGGTTTGATGATGGA
Source organism: Scyliorhinus canicula (assembly GCF_902713615.1). Classification (NCBI taxonomy): domain Eukaryota; kingdom Metazoa; phylum Chordata; class Chondrichthyes; order Carcharhiniformes; family Scyliorhinidae; genus Scyliorhinus; species Scyliorhinus canicula. Next base: position 1,314,619 of record NC_052166.1, read on the forward strand.
CTGAATGGCCTCTACTGTGGTGTAAAACCCTTCGACTAGAATCATACCTCACTCTTGTTCAGATGTTACCTGTTGTGGTGATATGATCTGCATACCCGTCTGCCATTGGGCCAGAACGTCGGCTTACCATTGGCCCTGGTCGGTCATGTGCCTCTCGGCCAATCGGCCGAGAGGCTGAGTTAACCACGCCTTTATTAACGAGGTATAAATGGTCAGACGACTGACGATCGTCCCTTTCCATTGTAGACGATCGCAGAGCTGTGTTCTAGTCAATTAAAGCCAGACTTTGGTAAATCACTCGCCTTGCGTACAATTGATGGTACATCAATTGTGAGAGTGCCTCAAAGCCCCTAAGGATAACTTGAAACATTGGTTCTTAGAGATGTATTTTTGTTTGGAATAATGTGGAAGGTACCTGCTAAATCCTTGCCTGTTTTGTATTTTTTTTAAATTCCTATCCTGCGACATTGTAGATTTTGTTTCAAACTGACGACTTTAGGGGCAGCTCAGTGTTGCAGTGGTTAGCACTGTTACCTCATGATGCTGAGTTTGATCCCGGCCCCAGGCGTGGGTTTCACCCCCACAAACCTCAACCTAACCAATAGATGTGCAGGGTAGGTGGATTGGCTACGCTAAATTGCCTTGAATTGGAAAAAAATATGAATTGGGTACTCTAAATTTATTTTTAAAAGCTGCTGACTTCGATCAAACGGAAAACGTCCCTAGTCTAATGTACTGGCCCAGGCGTCCCCTTGATGCTCTGTGGCAGAGCCCATTATATCATTTTGATGGACTACGTTAGCAACCAATCAACTCCACTGCAGTCCCAGGGTAAGCAGACCCTCGACGCGGATTGGTGCTTTTTATTCTGGAATGCTCTGCCGGGTGACTCTGGGTATTTGGTTTCAGTTTTGTTCTTTTCGGACAGCTGCAGAACGTTCTCTCTCCCTGAAGGGGGTGGATCTCTCTGGAAAACCCCAGTTGGAGGCTCTGTTTTCTCTTCAGCTGAGCTGGTAGGCATTCTTAGTGAGACTGATTTTCCAAGTTAGGTTTCGATTGGATCTGTAGAGCTGAGCAGAGTCGTTTTGAATCTCTCTCCCAGAAGGCGTGGAATTTACCCTCAAATCTTGGCTGGAACTCCCTTTAAGTACATAGGGCAGTTCGTGAGCATTCAGAGCCTGAATATAGAGCTTGGGGGGGGGGGGGGGGGGGGTGGGGGGGTTAGAATTTAATGGATTCCTCTCCAGAGCCACAAGACAATTGCTGCTCTGATATTCTGTTTAACTGAGACAAACTGTTGATGAGTCTGCTGAAACTGACCACATATCAGAAACTGAACAGACCTCATTAAAGCAAAAGTTTTTTAAAAACCACACAACAAAAGACTAAGAAGTGCTTCGAAAGGTTAGTCATGGCACGAATGAACTCCAGCTTCCTGGGTTGCCTTGATCCACTACAGCCTACCGCTGAAACAAGTCCACAGCAGATGCCATCTCCATGGCCCTGCACTCGACCCTGGAACACCTAGATAACAAAGACACCTATGACAGACTCCTATTTATCGACTACAGCTCAGCCTTCAACACCATCATTCCTACGAAACTCATCTCCAAACTCCGTGGCTTTGGCCTTGGCTCCTCCCTCTGCGACTGGATCCTGAACTTTCTAACACAGGCCAGAATCAGTAAAGATAGGGAACAACACCTCCTCCATGATCATCCTTAACACCGGTGCCCCACAAGGCTGTGTCCTCAGCCCCCTACTATACCCCTTATACACCTATGACTGTGTGGCCAAATTTCCCTCCAACTCGATTTTCAAATTTGCTGATGACACCACCGTAGTGGGTAGGATTTCAAACAATGACCAGACAAGAGTATAGAAATGAGATGAGAATCTGGTGAACTGGTGCGACAACAACAATCTCTCCCTCAATGTCAACAAAACGAAGGAGACTGTCATCGACTTCAGAAAGCGTAGTGGAGAACATGCCCCTGTCTACATCAATGGGAACAAAGTAGAAAGGGTCGAGAGCTCCAGGTTTTTAGGTGTACAGATCACCGACAGCCTGTCCTGGTACCCCCCATGCTGACACTATAGTTAAGAAAGCCCACCAACGACTCTACTTTCTCAGAAGACTGAGGAAATTTGGCATGTCAGCTACGACCCTCACCAACCTCTACTTCTCACCATAGAAAGCATTCTTTCTGGTTGTATCGCAGCTTGGTATGGATCCTGCTCTGCCCAAGGCCGCAGGAAACTACAAAAGGTGGTGAATGTAGCCCAGTCCATCACCCAAACCAGCCTCCCATCCATTGACTCTGTCTACAATTCCCGCTGCCTCGGAAAGGCAGCCAGCATAATTAAGGACCCCGACGCACCCCGGACATACTCTCTTCCACCTTCCGTCAGGAAAAAGATACTAAAGTTTGAGGTCACGTACCAACCGACTCAAGAACAGCTTCTTCCCTGCTGCCATCAGACTTTTGAATGGACCTACCTCGTATTAAGTTGATCTTTTCTCTACACCTTGCTATAACTGTAACATTATATTCTGCAGTCTCTCCTTCCTTCCCTATGTACGGTATGCATTGTTTGTACAGCATGCAAGAAACAATACTTTTCACTGTAGACTAATACATGTGACAATAATAAACCAAATCAACTAACATACACTATGACACTTAAGTATATTTCTAACTAAACCCACCGGGTTATGTGAAGTTACCTCTTGTTCCCAGGATATACCCAAGCTCCCTGAACTAAGACACACTTTCCGCAAGTAACATTCAATTTTCGTAACTCTATAGGTCAAATCCAGCTAACAGTTACCACACAATACCACTTGGGTGACTGAGTTTGGGAAACGTCTCTGCCTGGTCCGGCAAAGGCACAAAACTATGTTTTCAAAAATATCTGCAACCTGCCATGTCTCTAAATGTTAGGTAGAACAGGCCTCGATGGCTCGGGTCATGGACCGAATTGGCCTGTCTGACTGTTGGATGGAGAATTAGTCTCCTTCCCCAATGAGAGTGCTCGCTGTTATACTGTTCAATCTCTGCGATATTCCACAGCGTGGATCCTTCTGTATATATCTCTCAAGTTCCTTTAAAGGTTATCATCTGTGTAGCCCCACTAATCTCTGATTGTGATTGTTTACAGTGAATACGGATTATAGCACTCCAAGGCACTTCACTGGAAACATGTCAGCAGAACACACAGCACAACCAGTCCGTGCTAATATTTACTCTGCACTCCAGCCTCCTGTAAGCTTTGCTCATGTAAATCCACTAACCTAACTCTCTCTTCCCTTAATTTTAACGCCATATAAATACTGTGGCTACCAGAGGCAGGTCAGAGGCTGGGAATCCTGCGGAGAGTAACTCACCTCCTGACCCTCCCAAAGCCTGTCCACCATCTACAAGGCACAAGTCAGGAGTGTGATGGAAACTCTCCACTTGCCTGGATGAGCGCGGCTCCAACAACGCTCGAGCAGCTCAACACCATCCAGGACAAAGCAGCCCCCTTGAAAGCCACCCCATTATTAAGATCCAGGACCGGATCCCAGCTCGGAATCTGGACAGAAACTCAAATATTTTAATTTTGTAAACATGTGAGAGGTGACTCCACACACTAATAGGGAAATGGTATATTGAAACAAACTGTATTACTAACATTGTATTACTAACTTTAACATCATAAAGAAAATAGCCCGCCAAAACAATCATTAACAATTAAACACTAACTCCTAACTGCTATCTTTTCTCTCCGCTCAAGCAAAACACATCTTGGGTCAGAATTTACTTTTAAATAGTTAGGAAACGCAGGAATACTTGCTGTATGGAGATGTCTTGGATAAACCACTTACACACAGAGAGATCTGTCTGGAACCAACTTGCAGATTCTTGCCTGTGTCAGACTACTGTTTAACCTGCCAGCCTTTTCAGAAACTGCTGTTCTGTTCGCAGGCAAAACTCTTTGACGGAACTGCTTTGAGAGGAGATGCTGGTCTGTTCACAGACCTATCGAGACTCACCTTCTGCCGAAACTGCGAAAGTGTTGGCAGACAGATCTAAACTGGAAGTTAACACTGAAACTCAACACTGAAACTGTTTCAGCTCCTGCCTCCTCCAATTACCGACACCACCTTACTCAGGCCAAACACAATCGCCAGGATTCCCCGTTCGTCAGACTAAATGGCGACACCGGGGCAGGATGCGTGGACTTTCACGGCAGCAAAACCGGAGCAGCACCTGGACCCATTCCACTACCGCTGAGGGACCGGCACCAGTGCCACGTGGAACACAATCGATTCTAATGAGACTGGAACTGTGCACAGTGCTCCCAGTGTGGGTCTAACCAAGGGATATGGAGACTGGAACTGTGCACAGTGCTCCCAGTGAGGGTCTAACCAAGGGATATGGAGACTGGAACTGTGCACAGTGCTCCCAGTGTGGGTCTAACCAAGGGATATGGAGACTGGAACTGTGCACAGTGCTCCCAGATTGGGTCTAACCAAGGGATATGGTGACTGGAACTGTGCACAGTGTTCCCAGTGTGGGTCTAACCAAGGGATATGGAGACTGGAACTGTGCACAGTGCTCCCAGTGTGGGTCTAACCAAGGGATATGGAGACTGGAACTGTGCACAGTGCTCCCAGTGTGGGTCTAACCAAGGGATATGGAGACTGGAACTGTGCACAGTGCTCCCAGTGTGGGTCTAACCAAGGGATACGGAGACTGGAACTGTGCAGTGCTCCCAGTGTGGGTCTAACCGAGGGAGTTGGAGACTGGAACTGTGCACAGTGCTCCCAGTGTGGGTCTAACCAAGGGATATGGAGACTGGAACTGTGCACAGTGCTCCCAGTGTGGGTCTAACCAAGGGATACGGAGACTGGAACTGTGCAGTGCTCCCAGTGTGGGTCTAACCGAGGGAGTTGGAGACTGGAACTGTGCACAGTGCTCCCAGTGTGGGTCTAACCAAGGGATATGGAGACTGGAACTGTGCCCTGTGCCTCCAGTGTGGGTCTAACCAAGGGAGATGGAGACTGGAACTGTGTTACAGTGCTCCCAGTGTGGGTCTAACCAAGGGATATGGAGACTGGAACTGTGCACAGGGCTCCAAGTGTAGGTCTAACCAAGGGATATGGAGACTGGAACTGTGCACAGTGCTCCCAGTGTGGGTCTAACCAAGAGATATGGAGACTGGAACTGTGCGCAGTGCTCCCAATGTGGGTCTAACCAAGGGAGATGGAGACTGGAACTGTGCACAGTGCTCCCAGTGTGGGTCTAACCAATGGATATGGAGACTGGAACTGTGCACAGTGCTCCCAGTGTGGGTCTGGCCAAGGGATATGGAGACTGGAACTGTGCACAGGGCTCCAAGTGTGGGTCTACCCAAGGGACATGGAGACTGGAACTGTTATCATGTGAGAGTACCTTTAAGAAATGGATGTTTAAGCAATGTACCTTTAAGAAATGGTGCGGCCCATACTACTGGAGTGATGTCAGAGGGTGGGGGGGGGGGGGGGGGGGGCGGCTGAGCTCACTTCTACTTTTAGTTTCAATTTGAGAGAGAGCAGCTGAAAAGTGCCTGGCTGGTTTGCTGTGAGCTGTTTGAAAGGAGAAAGCCGGGTTTGAGGAAAAGAGCTTGGGTGTGTCTGTGTTTGCAGTGAGCTGGATCTGCTGTGATCTCTGCCATGAAGGACTATCTCTGAATCATTTGGGTGATTTTAACTCATAATAGTAATGTCTTTAACCTGGTGTGTTTCTGTTTAAAGGTGTTAAGTCTCTTGGATGTTTAAAGGAACAACTGAAGGATTATTTAGTGTTGTATTATTTTCGGGGTTATGTTTGAAGTAAGGGGTGTTAAGTGATCCAATGTTTATTTAAAAGGTTAAGTTGAATTCATTGTTTTGTGTTTAAAAACCCACGTGTCCATAATTGTAATACCACACCTGGAGAACAAGCTGTGTGCTTCAAAAGCAACAATACATTAACGGGAGAGGTTGGTTGAACTCTGTGATACATTTTGGGATTCTGAAAACGCCGCTCCCATAACAATTGGGGGCTCGAATGGGATTGGCTTTTGTGAACTTAAAGGCAGTGAAGGATTGTTGCTTTTCCGGTTTGGTATTTTAGTTGAAGTGTGTTGTGGACAATGGCTCTTTCAAAGGCTCAGATGTTTTTGGGGGTGGACAATGTCACACGCAGTACCTTACAGACAGAGACAAAAAGCAGACTGTTAGATTTGGCAAAAACATTGCAGTTAACATTACCTGACAAAATGCAAAAAAAAGATGAGGTACTTATGGCAGTGGTTAAGCATTTTAAGTTGCCTGAGATAGGGTCTGACTCATTTGAAATAGCAAAAATTAAGTTACAAATTAAACAAATGGAACATGAGAAAGAATTAAAGCGGCTAGAATACGAAAGAGAGAGAGAGAGGGAAAAAAAAGAGAGAGAGAGGAAAAAGAAAGAGAAAGGGAGATACAGATCAGGGAAAAAGATAAAGAGAGGGAGTTTGAGCTTCGGAAAATGGCCGTGAAACATGATAGTCAATTAAAATTGGCAGACGTGAAGGGAAAGGTACAGTTGGATAATAGTGATGAGGATAGTGAGAAAGAGCGTCATGTCGAAGGCTTGGTGGGAATCTATTTAAATATGTCCAAGCTTTGCCAAGGTTTGACGAGAAGGAGGTAGAAGCCTTTTTCATTTCATTTGAGAAGGTGGCTAAACAAATGAAATGAAAAAATGAAAATGAAAATCGCTTATTGTCACGAGTAGGCTTCAATGAAGTTACTGTGAAAAGCCCCTAGTCGCCACATTCCAGCGCCTGTCCGGGGAGGCTGGTACGGGAATCGAACCGTGCTGCTGGCCTGCTTGGTCTGCTTTAAAAGCCAATGATTTAGCCCAGTGAGCTAAACCAGCCCCTATGGTCACAGGGCATGTGGGTATTACTGATTCAAACAAAGCTGGTAGGTAGGGCTAGTGAAGTGTTTGCATCGCTACCGGAGGAGGTATCTAGAACATATGAGGAGGTGAAGAAATCCATCTTAAGTGCATATGAGCTAGTGCCTGAAGCCTACAGACAAAGGTTTAGACATTTAAGAAAAAAATTTGGCCAAACATACATGGAGTTTGAAAGGCTCAAAAAGAGTAATTTTGATAGGTGGATAAGGCCATGAAAATAGACCAAACGTATGAAGCTCTCAGAGAAATTATACTTTTGGAGGGGTTTAAAAATTCAATTCCTGATGTAGTGAGAGCTCATGTGGAAGAGCAGAGGGTTAAAACTGCGAGGTTAGCAGCAGAAATGGCAGATGATTATGAATTAGTTCATAAATCAAAGATTGGTTTCCGACATCAGTTTCAGCCGGTGAGGGATAGAAACTGGGGACATGAGAAATACTCAAGTGGTAAAGGTAAAGATGATCTGATGGGAGACAATAAGGAGAGTGTACCTCAGATTAAAAAAGAAATCCAGGAGGGTGGAAAAAAGATGAAAGGTTTCAAATGTTTTCACTGTAATAAACTAGGCCATGTAAAGTCACAGGGTTGGTGGTTGAAGAAAAGCACTGGGAAGGCTGATGTAGTAAAACAGGATAAGACAGTGGGGTTTGTTAGATTGGTAAAGGAAAGCCCAAGGGAAGTGAAGGAGGTGCAAACTATTGTACAGCCTGATCAAGAAATAATTGTTAAGAAGGTGCAGATGTCTTTAAAGAATTTACTTGTGTGGGTAAAGTTTACTCAGGTATATCAGGAGGAGCAGGTAAAGAAGTCACAATTTTAAGAGATACAGGGATTAGTCAATCTGTAATGGTAAGAGATGAGGAATTATATAGTTTGGGAAGAATGTTGCCACAAAAGGGGTGATGTGTGGAATTCAGGGTGACAGGAGTAGTGTTCCATTATATAAGGTAATGTTGGAAAGTCCAGTGAAGAGTGGTGAAGTGGTAGTAGGAGTAATAGATAAACTATCTTGTCCAGGAATACAGTTTATCTTGGGTAATGATATAACTGGATCACAGTTGGCAGTGATGCCTACTGTGGTTGATAAGTCAGTGGAAAATCAGACAACTGAAGGTTTGAAGGATGAATATCCTGGGGATTTTTCCAGGTTGTGTAGTAACCCGGTCGCAAAGTCACAGGTTAAGACAAGAGGAGAAATCAAAGAGTGAAGATAAAGTTGAAGTGCAATTATCAGAAACGATTTTTGATCAGATGGTTGAAAAAGAACAAGAACAGGTGGAGGATGAGGCAGACATTTTACTTCAGGAAAATTGGAGGAGTTACAACAGAAAGATGTGGAAAGAAAGTGGATATATCAGAAAGCATATACAGAAGAGGAATTTGAGAGTATACCAGAGTGTTATTACCGTAAAAGTGATGTGTTGATGAGAAAATGGAGACCTTTACATATGCAGGCGGATAAAAAGTGGGCACAAGTTCATCAAGTAGTATTGCCAGTAGGGTATAGAAAGGAGGTGTTGCGAGTTGCACATGAGGTACCAGTGGGAGGTCATTTGGGAATAAGGAAAACTCAAGCTAAAATCCAGAAACATTTTTATTGGCCTGGACTACATAAAGATGTACTTAAATTTTGTCAATCATGTCACACATGTCAAGTGATAGGGAAACCTCAAGCAGTGATAAAACCAGCATCCTTAATACCCATTCCAGCATTTGAGGAACCTTTTACAAGGGTCCTAATCGATTGTGTAGGACCGCTTCCTAAAACAAAAAGACGGAATCAATATCTTTTGACTATAATGGATGTGTCTACTAGGTTTCCAGAGGCATTTCCAGTGCGTAATATTACAGCTAAACGGATTGTGGAGGAGTTACTTAAATTCTTTACTAGATATGGACTACCCACAGAAATTCAATCGGATCAAGGATCGCATTTTACTTCAAAGTTATTCAAAGACGTTATGGATAGCTTCGAAATAAAACAATTTAAATCAACTGCGTACCATCCAGAATCGCAGGGAGCGTTAGAAAGGTGGCATCAGACATTAAAGACAATGTTGAGGGCGTATTGTCAAGAATATCCAGAGGATTGGGATAAAGGAATTCCATTCGTATTGTTTGCAATTAGGGATGCACCTAATGAGTCTCCCAAATTTAGTCCTTTTGAACTAATTTTTGGTCATGAGGTAAGAGGACCACTTAAATTAATTAAGGAAAAATTGGTGGGTGAGAATTCAGAAATTACACTATTGGATTACGTGTCTAATTTTAGGGAACGATTAAATAGAGCAGGTGAATTGGCTGGACAACATTTGAAAGTTGGACAAAATGTGATGAAACGGGTAGGGGACAAGAAAGCAAAAGTGCGTAGTTTTGTCAGTGGAGATAAAGTTTTAGTGTTGTTACCAGTGGTAGGTGAACCTTTAAAAGTTAGGTTTTGTGGACCATATCAGATTGAAAGGAAATTAAGTGAGGTGAATTATGTGGTTAAAAACACCAGAGAGAAGGAAGACTCACCGAGTGTGTCATGTGAATATGCTTAAAAGTTACTTTGAAAGGGAAGGAGAGCAAAAGGAAGTTTTAATAATTCGAACTCAAAGTGACGAACCAAATCCAGATGACTGTGAATTTGATATACCTCAAATTAAATTGGAAAATGAGGATGTTCTTAAAAATTGGGATGAATTGTTGTTACCTTCCAGAGGAAAACCGAACTGAACTGAAAGAGTTATTGATATCACATGGGCAAGTTTGTAGAGATAAATTGGGAAGTACTAAAATGGCTATACATGATGTAGATGTGGGAAATGCTGTTCCTATCAAACAACATCCATATAGACTTAATCCTTTAAAATTGGCACAGGTTAACAGAGAGATTGAGAGTATGCTTAAAAATGGTATAATTGAAGTGGGTTGCAGCCAATGGAGCTCACCCATAGTGATGGTACCAAAACCAGACAGTACCCAACGGTTGTGTGGACTATCGAAAGGTGAATGCAGTTACAAGAATGGACTCTTACCCTATCCCACGTTTGAAGGATTGCATTGAGGAAGTGGGACAATCTGCTTTTATTTCCAACTTCCAGACTTGAAAGAACATTTAAAACATCGTATGGAGTTCTTTGATTGACTTCAGGAGGCGGGTTTGGTGATGAACCTAGCCGACAGTGAATTTGGAGAAGCCTGAATCAGTTTCCTTGCGGAGTTTCCGATACCCTCAAGATGAAGGGAAATAATGCGATTTCTTAGCATGAGTGGGTTTAATCGAACCTTTGTTCAAAAGTTTTGTGGCGTGATAACTCCACTGATGGACTTGCGAAAGAAATGTCAAAAATTTCAATGGACAGCGGACTTTCAACAGGCATGTGACGGCCTGAAAGCTGTGATAACCGATGCTCCTGTATTGGAGAATTGCAAGGGACTCTGTGATCAAATTGAACTTAAGTATCTAACTTTAAAGAGAATTGCCGAGACGTAGAGGAATGGATGGATTGTGCATTGACTTTCCTGTTCAAAGAGACTGTCAATCGAGAAGGATTTCGGTTGGAGGAAGAAGAACGGGAAAGATGGACTTTATTATTATGCCTGTTTGAGGGTATTGTTTCTTTTTGTGAAACAAAAAAATATAGTTACTGTGTACATTTCTTAGTGGATGGTACAAAAGTGAAAAATTAAACCATCTTGAAGTTGTTGGTTTATTTTTTTTCTTGGGGGGAGGTGTCATGTGAGAGTACCTTTAAGAAATGGATGTTTAAACAATGTACCTTTAAGAAATGGTGCAGCTCATATTACTGAAGTGATGTCAGAGGGGGGAGCTGAGCTGACTTCTGATTTTAGTTTCAGTTTGAGAGAGAGCAGCTAAAAAGTGCCTGGCTGGTTTGCTGTGAGCTGTTTGAAAGGAGAAAGAAAGCCGTTTTTTGAGCTTGGGCGTGTCTGTGTTTGCAGTGAGCTGCATCTGCTGTGATCTCTGCCATGAAGGACTATCTCTGAATCATTTGGGTGATTTTAACTCATAATAGTAATGTCTTTAACCTGGTGTGTTTCTGTTTAAAGGTGTTAAGTCTCTTGGATGTTTAAAGGAACAACTGAAGGATTATTTAGTGTTGTATTATTTTCGGGGTTATGTTTGAAGTAAGGGGTGTTAAGTGATCCAATGTTTATTTAAAAGGTTAAGTTGAATTCATGGAATAAACATTGTTTTGTGTTTAAAAACCCACGTGTCCAAATTGTGATACCACACCTGGAGAACAAGCCGTGTGCTTCAAAAGCAACAATACATTAAAGGGGGTGGTTGGTTGAACTCCATGATATATTTTGGGGTTCTGAAAACGACTCTGCCATAACACTGTGCTCCCAAAGTGGGTCTAACCAAGGGATACGGAGACTGGAACTGTGCAGTGTTCCCAGTGTGGGTCTGGCCCAGGGATATGGAGACTGGAACTGTGCACAGTGCTCCCAGTGTGGGTGTAACCAAGGGATATGGAGACTGGAACTGTGCACAGTGCTCCCAGTGTGGGTCTGACCAAGGGATATGGAGACTGGAACTGTGCACAGTGCTCCAAGTGCGGGTCTGACCAAGGGATATAGAGACTGGAACTGTGCACAGTGCTCCCAGTGTGGGTCTGGCCAAGGGATATGGAGACTGGAACTGTGCACAGTGCTCCCAGTGTGGGTCTAACCAAGGGATATGGAGACTGGAACTGTGCACAGTGCTCCCAGTGTGGGTCTAGCCAAGCGATATGGAGACTGGAACTGTGCACAGTGCTCCCAGTGTGAGTCTAACCAAGGGATATGGAGACTGGAACTGTGCACAGTGCTCCCAGTGTGGGTCTAACCAAGGGATATGGAGACTGGAACTGTGAACAGTGCTCCCAGTGTGGGTCTGGCCAAGGGATATGGAGACTGGAACTGTGCACAGTGCTCCCAGTGTGGGTCTAACCAAGGGATATGGAGACTGGAACTGTGCACAGTGCTCCCTGTGTGGGTCTGGCCAAGGGATATGGAGACTGGAACTGTGCACAGTGCTCCCAGTGTGGGTCTAACCAAGGGATATGGAGACTGGAACTGTGCACAGTGCTCCCAGTGTGGGTCTAACCAAGGGATATGGAAAGGGGGGGGGGGAGACAGCGACCAATGGAAATTCCCGTCCCATCAGTCAGTCCATCTATTTTTGAGAGGACGCCTCTGATTGGGCAGCCTCCGGCCAATCACCGTTGCTGACATGGCGCAGGCTCGGCGGCGTGCAGAGGCCAGCGGGAGGCGACTCCTGATTGGAGGAGGGTGACCAATGGCGAGGAGCGAGCAAATAGACTCCGCCCCTCGCCCAATGCCATTGGCGGAGGTAGCTGGTGGACCCAATCGGGAGCGTGCGTCCGAGCCCCACGTGGCTGGCGGGTGGGCCGAACGCTCGCGCCCCCTACTATTGGAGGAGAGCCGTGAGTGACTCGACGCCTGGCCAATGGTGCCGCGGGATGGGAGAGGGAGGCGGTAACCCAGGAGAGACGCGACGCCCGATTGGACGGTGAGAGGGCAGGGTGGCCAATGGGCGGCCGCCTTGCACGGCGGGCAAGCTGACGGGACGGGCTGAGAGCCGCCTCCTGATTGGAGCGCGGGGGGCGGACCAACGGGAAGGGCCGTTACTGGCGGGTGGGCGCGGAGAGAGAGGGAGGAGAGCTGGAGCGCGGGGAATAAATAAAAAATAATGAGGTAAAAGTTCCCCCCGAGAGACCGGCCGCTTGCCCCGCGAGTGGAGAGCCCGGAGCGGAGAGGCAGCAACCGGCAGCGAGCCGGAGCGGCGGCGGCAGGCCCACAGAAAGAGGCGCCAAAACTTTTACTGTGCGGGGAGGGCGGAAAGTTCGAGAAGGCAGCGAGCGGGGGTGGGGTGAGAGAGACAGCCGCCGGCCGGAGATGAGTGGGGCCCCCGAGGCTAAGCTGGCCCGCTTGGAGGAGCCGACAGCGGGCGGCAGGCAAGCGGCGGGAGAGCCGGAGGAGGCCGCAGGCGGCGCTGCACAGGCGCGGCCGGGCAAGGGGGCGGGGCCGGGGGGCGTGGTCCCGGCCGGAGGGGGCGGGGCCGCCCCGCCCGCCGTTGCCGCGGTGACCGCCGCCGTTGCCCGGGAGACGCAGCGCGCCCTGGAGGCGGTCGACACGTGCCAGCGCGAGCTGGAGGCGCTGAATGAGCGCGCCAGCGAGGAGATCCTGCGGGTGGAGCGGCGCTACGGAGACCTGCGCCGGCCGCACCTGGAGCGACGCAGCCGCCTGATCGAGGACATCCCCGGCTTCTGGGTCACTGCCGTATCCTTTACACCGCATCCTGGCATTGCAAACCCCCCACCGCCCAGACTGGTGCAACCTTGCATTCCAAACCCCCCCCCCCCCCCATGACTAGTGCAAACTTGCATTCCAACCCCCCCCCCCCCCATGACTAGTGCAACCTTGCATTTCAAACCCCACCCCCCCCCCCCCCAATGACTGGTGCAATGTTGCATTGCAAATCTCCCCCCCCCCCCCTTTTTCCGGGACTGGTGCAACCATGCATTGCAAATTCTCTCTTCCCCCTTCCCCCCCCCCCGCAAAAACCGGGCTGGTGCAATCTTGCATTGCAAACCTTCAACCTTGCATTAGAACATAGAACAGCACAGAACAGGCCCTTCGCCCCTCAATGTTGTGCCGAGCCATGATCACCCTACTCAAACCCACGTATCCACCCTATACCCGTAACCCAACAACCCCCCCTCCCCCTAACCTTACATTTATTAGGACACGACGGGCAATTTAGCGTGGCCAATCCACCTAACCCGCACATCTTTGGACTGTGGGAGGAAACCGGAGCACCTGGAGGAAACCCACGCAGACACGGGGAGGACGTGCAGACTCCACACAGACAGTGACCCAGCCGGGAATCGAACCTGGGACCCTGGAGCTGTGAAGCATTTATGCTAAGCACCATGCTGCCCATTGCATTGCATTGCAAATTCCCCCCCCCTTCCCAGGACTAGTGCAACCTTGCATTGCAAATTCCCCCCCTTCCCGGGACTAGTGCAACCTTGCATTGCAAATTCCCCCCCTTCCCGGGACTAGTGCAACCTTGCATTGCAACCCCCCCTCCCCCCCCCCCCCCCCCCCAAAGACCGGTGCAATCTTGCATTGCAAATCCCCCCTTCCGAGACTGATGCAACTTTGCATTGCAAATTCCCACCGGACTGGTGCAACCTAGCATTGCAAATACCCCCCCCCCCCCCCCCCCCAAAAACCGACTGGTGCAACCATACATTGCAAATCACCCCCTCTTCCCGGGTCTGGTGCAACCTTGCATTGCAAATAACACCCCCCCCCCCCCCCCCCCCCCAAAGACTGGTACAACTTTGCATATAAATCCACTCCGGACTGCTGTAAACCACCCGGTTTGCATTGTAATTGTTCCAGTCATTTCCATTGTAAATGTTGCTCATTTTGAAGCTAGTCCAATACCCACGTGTATCCTGTGAGATTAGAGAATGTGGACAATGACTCGGCCTCCCTCAGGTGCCAATGGTGTTTGACGGTTTATGATTTGGCAGACTTTTAAAAATAATCTTTATTGACTTGTGACAAGTAGGCTTACATTAGCATTGCATGAAGTGGAGATGCCGGCGTTGGACTGGGGTGAGCACAGTAAGAAGTCTTACAATACCAGGTTAAAGTCCAACAGGTTGAAACAAACCTGTTGGACTTTAACCTGGTGTTGTAAGACTTCTTACTGGATTAACACTGCAGTGAAGTTACTGTGCAAAGTACCTAGTCGCCACATTCTGGCGCCTGTTCGGGTGCACCGGGAGAATTCTGAATGTCCAATTCACCCAATAGCACATTTTTGGACTGTGGGAGGAAACCGGAGCACCCGGAGGAAACCCACGCACACACGGGGAGAACGTGCAGACTCCGCACAGACAGTGACCCAAGCCGGGAATCACATCTGAGACCGTGGCGCTCTGAAGCGACAGTGCGAACCACTGTGCTACCCTGCTGCCTTGTGACCCTGTGCACCCCAGTGGATCCTTGCTCAGAACGCAGTCGGACTGATGCCTCACCATCTCTCGCCTCTCCATTTCACCTCCACCCGCCAGCACTCTCCCAAACTGCCAATTGAGGCATGTCTTGCTGCAGAATGAGGCCGCTTTAACTGTCTTGTGCTTGCAATTGTCTGTTAAGACTCTGGCTGTGGGGGCTGGCACACAGCCAGGGGCACTGCCTTCCATTGCCCACACTATTGCAACACTGATTGTTTCCCCCCCACCCCCAGCTCAGGCTGGAAATTGATTGAGTGAACGAGCTTGCAATGTGAAGTTGTGCAATTCCTTGACTCTCTCCCTCAGTTCCTCAATCACCCGCAGCTCTCTGCACTCATTGATGAGAATGATGAGGAAGCCTTTAATTACATGATGAGGCTAGAGGTGAGAACCTTATTGGATGATATGGTTTCTGCATTGTCTCTTGCGTCTCAACAATCCGTAAACGTCTGTACTTAAACAACCACTTTCTGCCTTTGTCTCTATCTCTCTGCACTGTCTCCATCAAACACTCCCAGGACAGATAGAGCACTGAGTTAGATACAGAGTAAAGCTCCCTCTACACTCCCCATCAAACACTCCCAGGACAGGTACAGCACGGGGTTAGATACAGAGTAAAGCTCCCTCTACACTGTCCCCATCAAACACTCCCAGGGCACGTACAGCAAGGGGTTAGATACAGAGTAAAGCTCCCTCTACACCGTCCCTATTAAACACTCCCAGGACAGGTACAGCACAGGGTTAGATACAGAGTAAAGCTCCCTCTACTCTGTCCCCATCAAACACTCCCAGGACAGGTACAGCAAGGGGTTAGATACAGAGTAAAGCTCCCTCTACACTGTCCCTATTAAACACTCCCAGGACAGGTACAGCACAGGGTTAGATACAGAGTAAAGCTCCCTCTACTCTGTCCCCATCAAACACTCCCAGGACAGGTACAGCACGGGGTTAGATACAGAGTAAAGCTCCCTCTACACTCCCCATCAAACACTCCCAGGACAGGTACAGCACGGGGTTAGATACAGAGTAAAGCTCCCTCTACACTGTCCCCATCAAACACTCCCAGGACAGGTACAGCACGGGGTTAGATACAGAGTAAAGCTCCCTCTACACTGTCCCCATCAAACACTCCCAGCACAGGTACAGCACGGGGTTAGATCCAGAGTAAAGCTCCCTCTACACTGTCCCCATCAAACACTCCCAGCACAGGTACAGCACGGGGTTAGATACAGAGTAAAGCTCCATCTACACTGTCCCCATTAAACACTCCCAGGACAGGTACAGCACAGGGTTAGATACAGAGTAAAGCTCCCTCTACACTGTCCCCATCAAACACTCCCAGGACAGGTACAGCACGGGGTTAGATACAGAGTAAAGCTCCCTCTACACTGTCCCCATCAAACACTCCCAGGACAGGGACAGCACGGGGTTAGATACAGAGTAAAGATCCATCTACACTGTCCCCATTAAACACCCAGCTGGAGTGGGGTGTCAGTTTCGAACTCTTACCTCAACCCTCAGGATCGTTCAGTGTGTGAGCTGCTCGGCAGGAGCAGCTGTCAGACTGCAGCTATCCACCCCAGCGATGCTCGGCCGCCCTGAAACAGTCCAAGTCTCGCTTCTTCTTCCTCTGCCCCACCCACCCCGTGTTCTCCCTCTGCCCCACCCACCCCGTGTTCCCCCTCTGCCCCACCCACCCCGTGTTCTCCCTCTGCCCCACCCACCCCGTGTTCTCCCTCTGCCCCACCCACCCCGTGTTCTCCCTATGCCCCACCCACCCCGTGTTCTCCCTCTGCCCCACCCACCCCGTGTTCTCCCTCTGCCCCACCCACCCCGTGTTCTCCCTCTGCCCCACCCACCCCGTGTTCTCCCTCTGCCCCACCCACCCCGTGTTCTCCCTCTGCCCCACCCACCCCGTGTTCTCCCTCTGCCCCACCCACCCCGTGTTCTCCCTATGCCCCACCCACCCCGTGTTCTCCCTCTGCCCCACCCACCCCGTGTTCTCCCTCTGCCCCACCCACCCCGTGTTCTCCCTCTGCCCCACCCACCCCGTGTTCTCCCTCTGCCCCACCCACCCCGTGTTCTCCCTCTGCCCCACCCACCCTGTGTTCTCCCTCTGCCCCACCCACCCCGTGTTCTCCCTCTGCCCCACCCACCCCGTGTTGCCGGTTTAATACCATCCGGCTTTGTTTTGAAACCCTGCAGGTTGAAGAGTTTGAAGACATCAAGTCCGGCTACAGAATAAAGTTTAACTTCAGCGACAACCCTTACTTCGAGAACAACCTTATCATCAAAGAATTTCACCTGGGAACTGGAGGTGAGAGGGCAGTTGGAATCGTTTTGGAGGATTCTTGTGGGAGCCACGTGGTGTGGGTGGGGCGCGGGAACCCTGTCTGTTTCACTGTGTCCTCTCCTGCTGGCCCCACACGCGGGGGAGGAAGATCTGGTTTACGGCTTGTTTTCTCTTGATTCTGGTGCTGCTGTACCACCGCCAAGGTCAGGGCTGGGAGTCAATCCCAGCCCTTCAGGAATGACCAACCAACACCTACAATTTGAATATCTGCTTTTGTATAGTGCAGTGGAGACAGTAAACCACAACAAGGCACTCTAACACAGACACACGAGATGTCCGGGACAGGTGACCAGAAACTTGGTCAGATTCCCAACCACAAGATCATTCAGTGCCTCCTGCTCTCTAGGCCTTGGATGCTGTGTCAGGGTAGTGGGAACCATCTGTCCGTGCTCACTGTTTGGCCCCTTCTTGAGTACGAGGAGAATTCCTGGGTGATGTGATCGTTCGGTTTTGCAGCTAATGAAGTCAGTTGCTAGTCCGCTCGTATAGAGGGAGCTTTACTCTGTATCTAATCCCGTGCTGTACCTGTCCTGGGAGTGTTTGATGGGGACAGTGTAGAGGGAGCTTTACTCTGTATCTAACCCTGTGCTGTACCTGTCCTGGGAGTGTTTGATGGGGACAGTGTAGAGGGAGCTTTACTCTGTATCTAACCTCGTGCTGTACCTGTCCTGGGAGTGTTTGATGGGGACAGTGTAGAGGGAGGTTTACTCTGTATCTAACCCCGTGCTGTACCTGTCCTGGGAGTGTTTGATGGGGACAGTGTAGAGGGAGCTTTACTCTGTATCTAACCCCGTGCTGTACCTGGTGAGGGAGGAGGTGAGCTCACTGTTGCGATCTGCAGCCTGGTAGTGACAGCTCCTTGCTCTGTCCACAGGGAAGCCCGTGTCCCAGTCCACACCAATCAAATGGAAGAAAGGGATGGATTTGACCGTGCTGAACAAAGGAGTGGACGAGAAGGGTCGGAAACGAGGGCATCGCAGCTTCTTCGCCTGGTTCTCAGAGCACCGGAACCCCACCACAGATGAAATCGCTGAGGTCTGTTGTGCCTGAGCAAGTAAAGATCACCCTGGTTTTGTGTGTGGGGGGACGGGACCGGGGGCGTGTGTGAGTGTGTGCGTGCGAGTCACTATTCGCACACTCGTATTCTTGTGTTCTTGGACACGCACCCTCTCTCACTATACCCAACTGAGGGTTGGGGTGATGTATAGTTTATTGGGTGTGAGGGGTGCTGCAGGCGGTGCACGCGGGGATTTTTAGAAGGCCTCTCTGCCTCCGTTTTCCTGTGATGTGCACCAAAGTTATGCTCCTGTCTTGTCGCCTCGGCTTTTAGGTTCTGAAAGATGACATGTGGCCAAACCCTCTGCAGTACTTCCTGATTGCCGAGAGTGAGAGTGGGGAGAATGGCCTGGACGACAGGTGAGCAGAAAATAATCCGGTTCAGTCTATCTGGAATAAACCCCAAATCCCGAGGAGCGGCCCCTTGGAGACCATCACCAACTCGGGCACAGGCATTGTGTGTTGGGGGGGGGGAGACGGGAACCTGGGGCCAGGGGGGGGGGGGGGGGGGGGGGGAAGAGTCATATACCAGACAGTCACAAATAAATCCAGCCAGGAAATTCGGGGAAAAGCTCTTCACCATGGGCGATAGGGGCGAGCAACTCCGAGGCTATTCCCACTCATTGCCGTGACCCCGACTGCTCTGTTTCACCCACCCAAACCCCTGCAAAGAATATCTTGTGACACGGCTTACTCTGGGACTGGGAGTGTCCGGAGGTCACCAGTAAGCATTGTGACTGTCTCAGGAGTTTCATAACCGTGTTTCCTCTGAGCAGGCGAAGGAAGTGAGATTATTTCTGTTCGGCTTTGCACTGTTTCAACAACAAAAACAATCCCTCCCTCTGATCCTGACTGCCACACCTGGTTAATAGTGTCCGTCTTTGCCACCAAGTCGCTGCCGTCCACTTGGCTCTGATCATTGGCAGCTGGACTGCCTTT
This sequence comes from Scyliorhinus canicula, assembly GCF_902713615.1. Classification (NCBI taxonomy): domain Eukaryota; kingdom Metazoa; phylum Chordata; class Chondrichthyes; order Carcharhiniformes; family Scyliorhinidae; genus Scyliorhinus; species Scyliorhinus canicula. Next base: position 1,333,983 of record NC_052166.1, read on the forward strand.
CCCCAGCCCAGAGGCGGAGCCTGAACTCCAGCTGAAGCATTATGTGAGGGTTGATGGAAGGGGGAGCCCGGTTTATTGTTAGACCATGGCCAGCTGTGCCCTGGAGGGACGCCACAGGGACAGGAGGAGGCGGTTCAGTGTGATGGCAGCTAATCTGACTCCTTCCATCATCCACCATTTCCCCCTAGTACCCTCGGTCAGCAAGAATTAATCTTGGCCGTTGCTGTTAACCCTGAGTAAACTGCGTGTTGCCGCCATGTGGGAGAGAGCCTCACGCTTCTAGTCGCCCTATGTGTGGGGGGGGGGGGGGGGGGGGGGGGGGTGTACTGTTCTCTGACGATTTCAACTCCCGTAGCCCTGTCCCCAACTCCACGTGTCCCCGCCAGCAGCTGAAAGCTTCTCTGCCGGTCGCATCTTTCAAAATCCTTCAAACAAGAGAAAATCCATCAGCCTGGGAGGTGCTGGTTGTTGCTTCTGTCACCGCAAACTCCACCCCCCCTCCCCCCAAAAAGACTGTCCCACACTCCCCCGCCGTTCGCTCTGTCGCCCCACTCCTGCTGTTGACTCTGTCGCCCCCCCTCTCCTGCCATTGACTCTGTCGCCCCCCCCCCTCCTGCCATTGACTGTCTCCCCCTCCCCTCCTGCCATTGACTCTGTCTCCCCCTCCCCTCCTGCCATTGACTCTGTCTCCGCCTCCCCTCCTGCCATTGACTCTGTCTCCCCCTCCCCTCCTGCCATTGACTCTGTCGCCCCCCCCTCTCCTGCCATTGACTCTGTCGCCCCCCCCCTCCTGCCATTGACTCTGTCGCCCCCCCCCTCTCCTGCCATTGACTCTGTCGCCCCCCCCCCTCCTGCCATTCACTCTGTCGCCCCCCCCCTCCTGCCATTGACTCTGTCTCCCCCTCCCCTCCTGCCATTGACTCTGTCTCCCCCTCCCCTCCTGCCATTGACTCTGTCGCCCCCCCCTCCTGCCATTGACTCTGTCTCCCCCTCCCCTCCTGCCGTTGACTCTGTCGCCTCCCCCATCTGCAGTTGACTGTCCCCCCCTCCCCTCCTGCCATTGACTGTCGCCCCCCTGCCATTGACTCTGTCGCCCTCCCCCTCCTGCCGTTGACTCTGTCTCCCCCTCCCCTCCTGCCGTTGACTCTGTCCCCCCCTCCCCTCCTGCCATTGACTCTGTCGCCCTCCCCCCCCCTCCTGCCATTGACTCTGTCGCCCCCTCCCCTCCTGCCGTTGACTGTCGACCCCCCCTCCTGCCGTTGACTCTGTTGCCCCCTCCCCTCCTGCCATTGACTCTCGCCTCCCCTCCTGCCGTTGACTCTGTCGCCCCCCCATCTGCAGTTGACTGTCCCCCCTCCCCTCCTGCCGTTGACTCTATCACCCCCCTCCCCTCCTGCCGTTGACTCTGTCTCCCCCTCCCCTCCTGCCGTTGACTCTGTCGCCCCCTCCCCTCCTGCCGTTGACTCTGTCGCCCCCTCCCCTCCTGCCGTTGACTCTGTCGCCCCCTCCCCTCCTGCCGTTGACTGTCGACCCCCCCTCCTGCCGTTGACTCTGTCGCCCCCTCCCCTCCTGCCAATGACTCTCTCGCCTCCCCTCCTGCCGTTGACTGTCGACCCCCCCCTCCTGCTGTTGACTCTGTCGCCCCCTCCCCTCCTGCTGTTGACTGTCGGCCCCTCCCCTCCTGCCGTTGACTGTCGACCCCCTCCCCTCCTGCCGTTGACTCTGTCGCCCCCTCCCCTCCTGCCGTTGACTCTCTCGCCTCCCCTCCTGCCATTGACTCTGTCGACCCCCCCCCCTCCTGCCGTTGACTGTCGACCCCATCCCTCCTGCCGTTGACTGTCGACCCTCCCCTCCAGCCATTGACTCTGTCGCCCCCTCCCCTCCTGCCGTTGACTCTGTCGCCCCCTCCTGCCGTTGACTCTGTCGCCCCCTCCTGCCGTTGACTCTGTCGCCCCCTCCTGCCGTTGACTCTGTCGCCCCCTCCTGCCATTGACTGTCGCCTCCTCCTGCCGTTGACTCTGTCGCCTCCTCCTGCCGTTGACTCTGTCGCCCCCTCCTGCCGTTGACTCTGTCGCCCTCTCCTGCCGTTGACTCTGTCGCCCCGCTCCCTCCTGCCGTTGACTCTGTCCTCCCCTCCTGCCGTTGACTCTGTCGCCCCCTCCCCTCCTGCCGTTGACTCTGTCGCCCCCTCCCCTCCTGCCGTTTACTCTGTCTCCCCCTCCCCTCCTGCCGTTGACTCTGTCCCCCCCTCCCCTCCTGCCGTTGACTCTGTCCCCCCCTCCCCTCCTGCCGTTGACTCTGTCTCCCCCTCCCCTCCTGCCGTTGACTCTGTCCCCCCCCTCCCCTCCTGCCATTGACTCTGTCGCCCTCCCCCCCCCTCCTGCCATTGACTCTGTCGCCATCCCCCCCCCTCCTGCCGTTGACTCTGTCGCCCCCTCCCCTCCTGCCGTTGACTCTGTCCCCCCCCTCCCCTCCTGCCGTTGACTCTGTCTCCCCCTCCCCTCCTGCCATTGACTCTGTCCCCCCCCCTCCTGCCGTTGACTCTGTCGCCCCCCCCCGCCCCCCCCCCCTCCTGCCGTTGACTGTCGACCCCCCCTCCTGCCGTTGACTCTGTTGCCCCCTCCCCTCCTGCCATTGACTCTCTCGCCTCCCCTCCTGCCGTTGACTCTGTCGCCCCCCCATCTGCAGTTGACTGTCCCCCCCTCCCCTCCTGCCGTTGACTCTGTCCCCCCCTCCCCTCCTGCCGTTGACTCTGTCCCCCCCTCCCCTCCTGCCGTTGACTCTATCGCCCCCTCCCCTCCTGCCGTTGACTCAGTCGCCCTCTCCCCTCCTGCCGTTGACTCTGTCGCCCTCCCCCCCTCCTGCCGGTGACTCTGTCGCGCCCCCTCCTGCCGTTGACTCTGTCGCCCCCTCCCCTCCTGCCGTTGAATGTCGACCCCCCCCTCCTGCCGTTGACTCTGTCCCCCCCTCCCCTCCTGCCATTGACTGTTGCCCCCCCTGCAGTTGACTCTGTCGCCCCCTCCCCTCCTGCCATTGACTCTCTCGCCTCCCCTCCTGCCGTTGACTCTCTCGCCTCCCCTCCTGCCATTGACTCTGTCGACCCCCCCCATCTGCCGTTGACTGTCGACCCCATCCCTCCTGCCGTTGACTGTCGACCCCATCCCTCCTGCCGTTGACTGTCGACCCCATCCCTCCTGCCGTTGACTGTCGACCCCTCCCCTCCAGCCGTTGACTGTCGCCCCCTCCCCTCCAGCCGTTGACTCTGTCGCCCCCTCCTGCCGTTGACTCTGTCGCCCCCTCCTGCCGTTGACTCTGTCGCCCCCTCCTGCCGTTGACTCTGTCGCCCCCTCCTGCCGTTGACTCTGTCGCCCCCTCCTGCCGTTGACTCTGTCGCCCCCTCCTGCCGTTGACTCTGTCGCCCCCTCCTGCCGTTGACTCTGTCGCCCCCTCCTGCCGTTGACTCTGTCGCCCCCTCCTGCCGTTGACTCTGTCGCCCCCTCCTGCCGTTGACTCTGTCGCCCCCTCCTGCCGTTGACTCTGTCGCCCCCTCCTGCCGTTGACTCTGTCGCCCCCTCCTGCCGTTGACTCTGTCGCCCCCTCCTGCCGTTGACTCTGTCGCCCCCTCCTGCCGTTGACTCTGTCGCCCCCTCCTGCCGTTGACTCTGTCGCCCCCTCCTGCCGTTGACTCTGTCGCCCCCTCCTGCCGTTGACTCTGTCGCCCCCTCCTGCCGTTGACTCTGTCGCCCCCTCCTGCCGTTGACTCTGTCGCCCCCTCCTGCCGTTGACTCTGTCGCCCCCTCCTGCCGTTGACTCTGTCGCCCCCTCCTGCCGTTGACTCTGTCGCCCCCTCCTGCCGTTGACTCTGTCGCCCCCTCCTGCCGTTGACTCTGTCGCCCCCTCCTGCCGTTGACTCTGTCGCCCCCTCCTGCCGTTGACTCTGTCGCCCCCTCCTGCCGTTGACTCTGTCGCCCCCTCCTGCCGTTGACTCTGTCGCCCCCTCCTGCCGTTGACTCTGTCGCCCCCTCCTGCCGTTGACTCTGTCGCCCCCTCCTGCCGTTGACTCTGTCGCCCCCTCCTGCCGTTGACTCTGTCGCCCCCTCCTGCCGTTGACTCTGTCGCCCCCTCCTGCCGTTGACTCTGTCGCCCCCTCCTGCCGTTGACTCTGTCGCCCCCTCCTGCCGTTGACTCTGTCGCCCCCTCCTGCCGTTGACTCTGTCGCCCCCTCCTGCCGTTGACTCTGTCGCCCCCTCCTGCCGTTGACTCTGTCGCCCCCTCCTGCCGTTGACTCTGTCGCCCCCTCCTGCCGTTGACTCTGTCGCCCCCTCCTGCCGTTGACTCTGTCGCCCCCTCCTGCCGTTGACTCTGTCGCCCCCTCCTGCCGTTGACTCTGTCGCCCCCTCCTGCCGTTGACTCTGTCGCCCCCTCCTGCCGTTGACTCTGTCGCCCCCTCCTGCCGTTGACTCTGTCGCCCCCTCCTGCCGTTGACTCTGTCGCCCCCTCCTGCCGTTGACTCTGTCGCCCCCTCCTGCCGTTGACTCTGTCGCCCCCTCCTGCCGTTGACTCTGTCGCCCCCTCCTGCCGTTGACTCTGTCGCCCCCTCCTGCCGTTGACTCTGTCGCCCCCTCCTGCCGTTGACTCTGTCGCCCCCTCCTGCCGTTGACTCTGTCGCCCCCCCCTGCCGTTGACTCTGTCGCCCCCCTCCTGCCGTTGACTCTGTCGCCCCCTCCTGCCGTTGACTCTGTCGCCCCCTCCTGCCGTTGACTCTGTCGCCCCCTCCTGCCGTTGACTCTGTCGCCCCCTCCTGCCGTTGACTCTGTCGCCCCCTCCTGCCGTTGACTCTGTCGCCCCCTCCTGCCGTTGACTCTGTCGCCCCCTCCTGCCGTTTGACTCTGTCGCCCCCTCCTGCCGTTGACTCTGTCGCCCCCTCCTGCCGTTGACTCTGTCGCCCCCTCCTGCCGTTGACTCTGTCGCCCCCTCCTGCCGTTGACTCTGTCGCCCCCTCCTGCCGTTGACTCTGTCGCCCCCTCCTGCCGTTGACTCTGTCGCCCCCTCCTGCCGTTGACTCTGTCGCCCCCTCCTGCCGTTGACTCTGTCGCCCCCTCCTGCCGTTGACTCTGTCGCCCCCCTCCTGCCGTTGACTCTGTCGCCCCCTCCTGCCGTTGACTCTGTCGCCCCCTCCTGCCGTTGACTCTGTCGCCCCCCTCCTGCCGTTGACTCTGTCGCCCCCTCCTGCCGTTGACTCTGTCGCCCCCTCCTGCCGTTGACTCTGTCGCCCCCTCCTGCCGTTGACTCTGTCGCCCCCTCCTGCCGTTGACTCTGTCGCCCCCTCCTGCCGTTGACTCTGTCGCCCCCTCCCCTCCTGCCGTTGACTCTGTCGCCCCCTCCCCCTCCTGCCGTTGACTCTGTCGCCCCCTCCCCTCCTGCCGTTGACTCTGTCGCCCCCTCCCCTCCTGCCGTTGACTCTGTCGCCCCCTCCCCTCCTGCCGTTGACTCTGTCGCCCCCTCCCCTCCTGCCGTTGACTCTGTCGCCCCCCCCCCCCCCTCCTGCCGTTGACTCTGTCGCCCCCCCCCCCCTCCTGCTGTTGACTCTGTCTGTCTTGTCACAGTGATGAGGAGAATGGAGATGATTCTGTGGTTATCGTGGATGAGGATGAGGACGACGACGATGATGACGACGACGATGATGACGATGACGTGCAGGAGATTGTGGATGAAGAGGGCGAGGAAGACGGTTAGTTGGGGTTGTTTGCTGTGGCCTCGTGTGGGAGCCCGGCCAAAACCACCCGCGATAGCCACACGGGAGGGGAGCGGAATTATTACTCACCTCTCTTTGTGCCTCTGAAAATGGGGCAGAAAGTTGGGGAGGAGATGCCGAGCACGGTGTGTTCCCTGCACTGTCCCATCCAGCTGATAGTGTCGAGGCTGTTAGATCAGCGACTCCGCAGAGAGAGGCCTGGTGTAGCCATTGGGGACACGAATACTCATTGCTCCTGTTTTTTTGCAGGGGTGGGGGGGGGAAGGGGGGAGTGCGGTAGGGCAGCTCAGGTCAATTTGTCCGTAGCTAATGCCACCTGGGTCTCCCGCCGGACACTGGGTGAACGTTCACACGTTCCTGCCGAGGGCAGAGCATTGTCCACTCTGTGACGGCTTCCACTGCAGAATATCCCTGCCCACTTCCCTCTCCCCTCACCCACTTGTGTTTTAAAATTTTTTTTAGAGTACCCAATTCATTTTTTCCAATTAAGGGGCAATTTAGCCTGGCCAATCCACCTACCCTGCACATCTTTGGGTTGTGGGGGTGAGACCCACGCAGACACGGGGAGAATGTGCAAACTCCACACGGACAGTGACCCAGAGCCGGGGTCGAACCTGGGACCTTGGCGCCGTGAGGCAGCAGCGCTAACCCACTGCGCCACCGTGCTGCCCGCCCTCACCCACTTGTGATGCTTGTGAATGATGGCAGGGGCTGTGGGAGGGAGTGTTGATTGGAGAATCGGCAGGTTAGCGGGCTGCGAATGACCTGACAGTAACGCCCCTGTGAACTTCTTGCCTGCAGGGTCAGAGGATGAAGAGGATGATGTGGAGGAGATTGATGATGGCGAGGAAGTTGAAGAGGAGGGGGTGGAGGTGGAAGGGGAAGAGGATGAAGCCAAGGAAGGGGGCGATGGATAAAGATTCCCCCCTCCCCCCCCCCGCCCTCCTCTCATCCCTTCAAATCCCTTCCAAAAAAAAGTTGAAAAACGGGTGCATTCGCTGGTGTGTGTGTGTGCGAGAGAGAGAGAGTGTCTGTGTGTGTTTGTCTGTGTGTCTGTCTGTGGACCCCCTGTACTCCAGAGGGAAAGAGGGACCCATTGGGACTCCAGAGCTTAGCCTGTGTGTGTTGGAACCAGCATTTATTCAGCGCTCTCGTTTTAAAGTTTTTATAACCGCCGCCCACTTCCCGCCAGGAACCGATCGCTAGATTCTGTCAGGATCATAGTCTGCCGTGACGCCCCATGTAGCTGACCAGCCTGCCAGAATTCACGCACAAGGTATCGCATTGTAAATAATCCACTCCTGACATGGATTGTGGAGCCGCATCCTGTGACGAGGTGGAGACGAGAGGGGATTGAACTTTATTTTTTTAAGGAACAGTTTCCCCCACTCCCATGTTAACTGAGAGCAATGGTTCATCAATCACTCGCTTCTTTCTACGGGGTGCTCGTATCAAAATGCCCCCGCTGCTTGCTGCCACGTTATTGATTCCATTCTGAGATTTGTTTGGTGAATCTTGTATACTTTTATAGAAAAGGGACATTTTTTGCCATTTAGGTGGACAACGCAATGGTCCACAGGCCCCCACCACCCGTGTCTGGTGCAACAAAGCTCACCCAGAGGGTAGTTAGTGACCCACATTGTCCGGGGGGGGGGGGGGGGGTTCACAGCATTCCGCCGCAGGTTGGGCTGTTTTGTTATTTGGGGCGAGCGAGGGAGGGGGGTGCTGTTTTTGGGGGAGGTGATGGAATCGACCAGCAAAGTCGAATCAGGCAACCTCTTCCCCTGCTAATGCTTCAGCAGATATCGGTGGCTGGACAGCAGCACGTGCACCCACGCGTGTAAATTAAACCTGGTAAATTCGGGGTGTCCCACCTACTCCAGTGATGATGGAGTCATTTGGAGTTCCGCATTCCCACCCCCAAAGCTTGTCGGCACAGGAGGGTATGTACGCACACTCCACCCCCGTCAGCATACAGCGCCCAACTCTTTTCCTCCACCTCCCCAAACCACGTGATTTTGTCCCCCCCCCTCCCCCCATCATTGCAGCAGCTGTCGGTTTCAAATCCACCTTCATGTCGGGAGAGGCTCCTATCAATTCAATTCGACTTACCTCCAGCTTTGATCAGTTTTAAACGCGATGATTTTAACTCCCTCCTCCCCAGTCTGTTTCCCAAATCTTTGCCCACTCGCCTTTTTCTAGCTGAATCTTTGTCCCACAGGGTGCTTCTTTCTGTGTTCTCGTCCTGAGCGAGTTTGTATGTGAGTGTGCATATGTGAGTGAGTGTGTGTGTGCACGCGCGCATGGATGGGTGCGTGGGTCTGTGGCTGTAGCTTTTTCTACAAGCGTGCACATACTGGTAGATTTAACAGACAGCAGTGAATCCTCAAATTGGGACGAGGCAGTGAGACCCGAGGTGGTTGGAAGGAGCAGTGCGGCAGGAGACAAAGGGGCTGTTTCCCTTTTTAAACAGAGGTGGGGTGGATTGTACAGACTATCTGTGTGACTTCCTATTGGACTGCCTCCGACGTATAAGCCCGTGCTGTACCTGTCCTGGGAGTGTTTGATGGGGACAGTGTAGAGGGAGCTTTACTCTGTATCTAACCCCGTGCTGTACCTGTCTTGGGAGTGTTTGATGGGGACAGTGTAGAGGGAGCTTTACTCTGTATCTAACCCCGTGCTGTACCTGTCCTGGGAGTGTTTGATGGGGACAGTGTAGAGGGAGCTTTACTCTGTATCTAACCCCATGCTGTACCTGTCCTGGGAGTGTTTGATGGGGACAGTGTGTAGAGGGAGCTTTACTCTGTATCTAACCCTGTGCTGTACCTGTCCTGGGAGTGTTTGATGGGGACAGTGTAGAGGGAGCTTTATTCTGTATCTCCCCGTGTAATTCTGGATGTGCTGTGTGATCTTTGCTCGTATGCTATTATTGTGACTGGCATGTGATATTCGGTAGTGGAGAGGGCGTCTGCATCATTGCAGCCTCCCCCCTCCCTTTGATGATTTGGACGCTGAGGTAATGATGGTGCCCCTGTTCCCTCCTCCCAGCAGAGAAAGCGGATAGAGGCTGGAGATTCCCTGGCTCCATACTCTGAGTGGTGCACAGATCGCAAATAGATTTTTCTATTTGCTTCATTCTATTAAACACCCTGCAACTCCTTTTCAAAGAATCGCACATACCAGTGGGCTGCAGCCATGCGCTGCTCAAGTCAGATACTTAATTGTTGCAACTAACAATACATGGCCATCAGTGTTCGTCTGCGTGAGCACGTGTTTTTTTTAATTAAGGGGCAATTTAGCGTGGCCAATCCACCAAACCCGCACATATTTTGGGTTGTGGGGGTGAAACCCACGCAGACACGGGTGGAGAAGATGCAAACTCCACAGAGTGGCTCGGGCCGGGATCGTACCCGGGCCCTCGGTGCCGTGAGGCAGCAGTGCTAACCACTGCGCCGCCCAGTGAGCGTGTGTGTTCGTATGCATGCGTGTTAGTACGCGTGAGCGCAGGTTTGTATGTATGCGTGTGTTTGTATGCTTAAGCCCGTGTGTGTGTGCGCACGTGCGTGTATAAACTTTTAAAACGGTGATTCCGTGTAGCAATAAGAACGACGTTTATGTAGGTGAATGTCGCAGCCAGGGGTTAAGTTGCACTGAGGGTTCAAGTCTGAATTATTTTACGTGCCGAGCGACACCACCCACCGTGCTCCCTTCTCTGTGACCTCGTGCTCGCAATGCGCTGGGAAGTGTGGACTTTTCCCCCGTGGTGATTCATCTTTTCTTTTAGATTACACTTTGAATGACGGAACCCTGCTTTTATGGGGGGATCTTGTTGTGGTTCCTCCCTCCTCCTCTCCTGTCTTCCTCCTCTCCACTGATATCTCTTTTTCTGTTGAGAATTTAAGGAAAAAAGAAACTAGTTTTTACGTTGTAATTAAATAATATTGTCTAATTGTTTTGCTTTGGAGTCCAGTTATTTTTCTGGAGGTTGAATACTTTCCGAGTCAAACCGGCTGTAAGTCAGCTTCATATTTTAATAAATTGTTTTGTCTCAATTTGCTCATTTGACCCTTTTTAACGGATTGGTTTTCAACATCTCGCTTGGGTGAATGTGCTGCCCCCCCCCCCCCCCCCCCGGGTTTGGCCTCGTCGTGTGCACCCCTCCCTTCTCAGCCTTTTGTGCTCCTTCTGATACCCTCCACCCAGAACAGTCCCCTACCCGCATGCCTTACAAGCAATTCTCTCCTGGCGTGGGCACTCGTGCCGCTGTCCGATGAGTCATTCTTACACAAGAGGCACGTGCCGGACACAGTTGCCTGACCCCCCGACCCCCTCCCTGCCCGCCAGCCGCACGGAGTCGGCCGCAGCCCCAGCGTTTCGCCGACAACAATCAGCTGCTCAGTGATCCAGCAGCCAGTGTCTCCAGCGAGGAACAAAATGGGGAGCTCCGCATCAAGCAGCGTTTCCACATGAACAGCGAGCTCCACCTTGGCTGCTCCGGGTATCCGCAGCCTCGCCTGTGTATGGTCGCTAATTTTGGTGGTGATACCAAGTTGCCGAGGAAGAGGTCGAGAGTCTGCAAAGAGGTTTCTGCAGGTTTGGCCAACGGGCCAAATAATTGGCAGACGGGACGGCAGAATGTGGGGAAAATGCGAATCCACTTTGACGGGAAGGATAGGGTAGCAGCATTTGATCTAAATAGAGAGAGATTACAGAACTCCTGAGGTACAGAGGGTGTCTGGTACAGGAAGCGCAAACGGTTTCAGGTGATTACCGCAAGTGGCCAGCGAGCCAAGCCAAACATTGCTGCTGATTTGGGAAGGAAATGGATTATAAAGTTTTGCTGCTCCTGCACGGGGGCTTAACACCTTTTTAAAGACTCAAAATGGGGGTAGGGAGTGCGCTGTGGCGTTACACTCTATTTTCCCAGCTAATTAGACAGCCAGAATGTGCTTTATTGTCACCTCCAGAGTGACCACTCGCTGCCCAGCTTTCCGTTCAGCTCACAACAGAACTGGTGGCTTGTTATAAATCCAGTGGCAAGGCAATGCTTATTAACCTGCAGTGCAAACTATGAAAGAATAGTAATTGCTCTTTGCAAATACCCAAACACTCGGGCTCTCTCTCACACAGGCACCCAGCAAAAATAAAATGGAGTTAGCTCTTTTCTCTCCCTACATATGCTGCCAGACCTGCTGAGATTTTCCAGCATCTTTGGAAATAGATGCAGGAGTGAGATACCAAGCCCCTCAAGCCTGCCCTGCATCCAATACGATCATGGCTAATCTGTGCCGGCCTCGACTCCTTTTCCCAACAGCCCTCTTCCCCCAATGAAATATTTATCCACCTTCACTTTAAATACTTTGAATGATCCAGCCCCATCACCCCCCAACCCCCGGGACCGAGAATTCCAGAGATTCCCCACCCTCCGAACAAATTTAGTTTCAAGTGACCGGCCCTTTATCTTGTATCTATGCCTGCCTGTTTGAGATTCTCCCACTGGTGAAAATATCTCACCATCTACCCTCCCGAGGACCCTCCGGACAGTATATGTTTGAACCAGGAATCTCTTCACCCTTCTAAACCCTGAGCCATACAGAGTCAGTTAGGTCTCTCTAGACGGGACAGCGATCATCCCAGGAATTAGCCTGGTCGGTCAATCTCCTTTGGACAGTCTCCAATGTTACTATATCCTTTCTTTGGGTAAGGGGACATGGTTTTTGGGGGACTTTTTTCTGAATGTTCCAAGGCCTTGAGGTGGAACCATTTTCTGTGATTGGAGGGTTAATGACCATCTGGTGTGCTGTGTAGTGCTTTGGGATCTTTATTCAAGGAGGTGAGGGGATACATCTGCATTGGGAGGCCGTTCATAGAAGGTTCAACAATACAATTACCACGATAACTCCCCCATCACCCGAACCGGGAGCAACCAACTGGGCAGGATTTGCAAAATCTGCAGGTCAGAGCAAACTGGTTCATGAAAACCTTTGCTGAGTTGGTGGCGCTCCCTCAGCACTGCCCCCCCCGGACAATGCGGCACTTCCTCAGTACTGACCCTCTGACAGTGCAGCACTCCCTCAGTACTGACCCTCTGACAGTGCAGCACTCCCTCAGTACTGACCCTCTGACAGTGCGGCACTCCCTCAGTACTGACTCTCTGACAGTGCAGCACTCCCTCAGTTCTGGCCCTCTGACAGTGCGGCTCTCCCTCAGTACTGACCCTCTGACAGTGCGGCACTCCCTCAGTACTGACCCTCTGACAGTGCAGCACTCCCTCAGTACTGACCCTCTGACAGTGCGGCGCTCCCTCAGTACTGACCCCCTGACAGTGCAGCACTCAGTACTGACCCTCTGACAGTGCGGCGCTCCCTCAGTACTGACCCTCTGACAGTGCAGCACTCCCTCATTACTGACCCCCTGACAGTGCAGCACTCAGTACTGACCCTCTGACAGTGCGGCACTCCCTCAGTACTGACCCTCTGACAGTGCGGCACTCCCTCAGTACTGACTCTCTGACAGTGCAGCACTCCCTCAGTACTGACCCTCTGACAGTGCGGCGCTCCCTCAGTACTGACCCTCTGACAGTGCGGCACTCCCTCAGTACTGACCCTCTGACAGTGCGGCACTCCCTCAGTACTGACCCTCTGACAGTGCAGCGCTCAGTACTGACCCTCTGACAGTGCGGCAGTCCCTCAGTACTGACCCTCCTACAGTGCGGTGTTCCCTCAGTTCTGGCCCTCTGACAGTGCGGCTCTCCCTCAGTACTGACCCTCTGACAGTGCGGCACTCCCTCTGTACCGACCCTCTGACAGTGCAGCACTCCCTCAGTACTGACCCTCTGACAGTGCGGCGCTCCCTCAGTACTGACCCTCTGACAGTGCGGCGCTCCCTCATTACTGACCCCTGACAGTGCAGCACTCAGTACTGACCCTCTGACAATGCGGCAGTCCCTCAGTACTGACCCTCCTACAGTGTGGTGTTCCCTCAGTTCTGGCCCTCTGACAGTGCGGCTCGCCCTCAGTGCTGACCCTCTGACAGTGCGGCACTTCCTCAGTACTGACCCTCTGACAGTGCGGCACTCCCTCAGTACTGACCCTCTGACAGTGCGGCAGTCCCTCAGTACTGACCCTCTGACAGTGCGGCAGTCCCTCAGTACTGACCCTCTGACAGTGCGGCGCTCCCTCAGTACTGACCCTCTGACAGTGCGGCACTCCCTCAGTACTGACCCTCTGACAGTGCAGCACTCCCTCAGTACTGACCCTCTGACAGTGCAGCACTCCCTCAGTACTGACTCTGACAGTGCGGCAGTCCCTCAGTACTGACCCTCCTACAGTGCGGTGTTCCCTCAGTACTGACCCTCTGACAGTGCGGCACTCCCTCAGTACTGACCCTCTGACAGTGTGGCACTCCCTCAATACTGACCCTCTGACAGTGGGGCGTTCCCTCAGTTCTGGCCCTCTGACAGTGTGGCTCTCGCTCAGTACTGACCCTCTGACGGTGCGTAACAGGCTGGAGAGGGGCTGAATGGCCTCCTGGTTCCTGTGTAACAGGCTCGAGAGCGGCTGAATGGGCCTCCTCCTGTTCCTGTGTAACAGGCTGGAGAGGGGCTGAATAGCCTCCTGTTCCTGTGTTATATCATACTTGTATCCCAGCACATTATTTTCAGGAGGACATTTTTTGTGTGGTTCAGGGGCTGACCACAGGCAGCTTGGTGGGTGTGTTATAACCATCTGTGACAACAAGGGGGCACTATTGGGCTGGATGTGAAGACTTTCAACGTGACTGGCTGCTTGAGTGTGGAGCCCAGGAATTCTTCCTTGGGACTGAAACGGAGGAAATAGTAGGAATGGTCGGCCATTCGGCCCTTTGAGCCTGCTTCAGCTTCAATGGCTGATCCTTTAAATCTCAACGGCGTGCTCCTCGAGTCTACGAATCTTAAACATGTCCAGTGGCGTGGCCTCCCCAACCTTCCGGAGTCGGGAATCCTGCTGGTTCACCATCCTCCCGAGTGCCAGGGATAACCAGGTTATGATTAAATTAGCCAGGGTGTTACCAGGGATGAGGGGGCTTAATGTGGAGGGACAGGATTGTTCTCCTTCAGAGTGGTAATGGTGCTGGGCTGGTGGTCCACAGAACCAGGGTAACGCCTCCTGACAAACATCCGGGGAGGGGCTGCTGCCAGAGATGGGAGAGCTCTCACGCAGACTGGTCACGCAACAGCCTCGCGGAACCATACCTCATTGAGAAAGTCCCAGACGCCACTATCACGGTAGCACAGTGGTTAGCACAGTTGCTTCCCAGCTCCAGGGTCCCAGGTTCGATTCCCGGCTTGGGTCACTGTCTGTGCGGAGTCTGCACGTTCTCCCCCGTGTCTGCGTGGGTTTCCCCCGGGTGCTCCGGTTTCTTCCCACAGTCCAAAGATGTGCAGGTGAGGTGGATTGGCCGTGATAAATTGCCCTTGGTGTCCAAAAAGATGAAGTGGGGTTACGGGGATGGAGTGGAGGCGTGGGCTTAAGTAGGGAGCTCTTGCTAAGGGCCGGTGCAGACTCGATGGGCCGAATGGTCTCCTTCTGCACTGTAAATTCTATGAAAATCCTGGGTATGTCCTGTGTCACAAACAGAACAGGTCCAGCAGAGGAAGTGGCACAGTGGTGTACAGTCGGGTGGGAGTTGCCCTGGGAGTCCTCAACATAGACTCTAGACCTTGTGAAGTCTCCTGGCTTCAGGTTAAACATGGGCAAGGACTCCTCCTGCTGATTACCACTTACCGCCCACCATCAGCTGCTGAATCAGTTCTCCTCCGTGTTGAACACCACTTGGAGGAAGCACTGAGGGTGGAAAGGGCACAGAATATACTCTGGGTGGGGAACTTCAATGTCCATCACCAAGAGTGGCTCGGTACCACCACAGACCGAGCTGGCCGGGTCCTGAAGGACAATAGCTGCTAGACTGGGACTGCAGCAGGTGGTGAGGGAACCAACAAGAGGGGAAACATACTTGACCTCGCCCTCACCAATCTGCCTGCCGCAGATGCATCATGACAGTATCGATAGAAGCGACCATTGCACAGTCCTTGTGGAGACAAAGTCCTGTCTTCACATTGAGGATACCCTCCATCGTGTTGTGTGGCATTACCACCGTGCTAAATGGGATGGACTTCGAACAGATCTAGCAAATAGACTGGGCATCCATGAGGTGCTGTGGGCCATCAGCAGCAGCAGAATTGTATTCAACCACAATCTGCAACCTCATGGCCCGGCATCTCCCCCACTCTACCATTACCACCCAGCCAGGGGATCATCCCTTAAGCAACGTCCGAAAAATGAGGTGTCAGCCTGGTACAGCTACAGGATCACTTGTGTACCAAACAGCATAAGCAGCAAGTGATGGACAGAACAAAGCGATTGCAGAATGAACGCATCAGATCTAAGCTCTGCAGTCCTGCCACACCCAGCCGTGAATGGTGGGGGACGATTAAACAACTCACTGGAGGAGGAGGCTCCACAAATATCCCCATCCTCAATGATGGAGGCCCCCAGCACATCTGTGCAAAGGACAAGGCTGAGGCATTCGCAACAATCTTCAGTCAAACAGGCCGAGTGGATGATCCATCTCGGTCTCCTCCGGAGGTCCCCAGCATCTCAGATGCCAGTCTTCAGCCAGTACGATTCACTCCGCGTGATATCAAGAAATGGCTGAAGGCACTGGATACAATATCCCATCAATAGTACTGAAGACGTGCTCCAGCACTTGCTGAACCCGTAGCCAAGTTGTTCCAGTACAGTCCCCCCCTCTCTCTCTCTCTCTCTCTCTCTGGTTACTGACCCTCCTGCCTCGAGGAAATACTTGACTCCCCTCGTGATTGTGAACGCCTCGATATCTGTGCGACAGTGAACAATCACAACATTTCCTGTCCCTCCACAGTTCTGAGATTTAATCAAGACATCTTAGAAAGAATGTGATCAAATCAAAGTTGCTTTTCTGAGTCAGATACAGGGGCTGATTGCGTAACAGAGACTTTAAACAGGAGCTGGAGGGTGAGAGACATCGCAATGTCCCTCTCTCTCCCATTGCTCATTTCTCCTGGAGACTATCCAGAAACCAGGGGACACTTTTAGTATATGTGCTGCCGAAGCGAGCACCCAGGGGACACTTTTGAGAGAGAGTCACACAGCGTCGGCACTAAGGAAGCGCCACAGTGTTGGAGGGTCAGTACTGCGGGAGTGCCGCACTGTCAAAGGGTCAGTACTGAGGAGCGGCGCACTGTCAGAGGGTCAGTACTGAGGAGCGGCGCACTGTCAGAGGGTCAGTACTGAGGGAGCGCCGCACTGTCAGAGGGTCAGTACTGAGGGAGCGCTGCACTGTCAGAGAGTCAGTACTGAGGGAGTGCTGCACTGTCTGAGGGTCAGTACTGAGGGAGTGCCGCACTGTCTGAGGGTCAGTACTGAGGGAGTGCTGCACTGTCAGAGGGTCAGTACTGAGGGAGCGCCGCACTGTCAGAGGGTCAGTACTGAGGGAGTGCTGCACTGTCAGAGGGTCAGTACTGAGGAGCGGCGCACTGTCAGAGGGTCAGTACTGAGGGAGTGCCGCACTGTCAGAGGGTCAGTACTGAGGGAGTGCCGCACTGTCAGAGGGTCAGTACTGAGGGAGTGCTGCACTGTCAGAGGGTCAGTACTGAGGAAGTGCCACACTGTCAGAGGGTCAGTACTGAGGGAGTGCCGCACTGTCAGAGGGTCAGTACTGAGGGAGTGCCGCACTGTCAGAGGGTCAGTAGTAGGGAGTCCCGCACTGTCAGAGGGTCAGTACTGAGGGAGTGCCGCACTGTCAGAGGGTCAGTACTGAGGGAGTGTCGCACTGTCAGAGGGTCAGTACTGAGGGAGTGCCGCACTGTCAGAGGGTCAGTACTGAGGGAATGCCGCACTGTCAGAGGGTCAGTACTGAGGGAGTGCTGCACTGTCAGAGGGTCAGTACTGAGGGAGTGCCGCACTGTCAGAGGGTCAGTACTGAGGGAGTGCCGCACTGTCGGAGGGTCAGTACTGAGGGAGTGCCGCACTGTCAGAGGGTCAGTACTGAGGGAGTGCCGCACTGTCAGAGGGTCAGTACTGAGGGAGTGCCGCACTGTCAGAGGGTCAGTACTGAGGGAGTGCCGCACTGTCGGAGGGTCAGTACTGAGGGAGCGCCGACTGTCAGAGGGTCAGTACTGAGGGAGTGCCGCACTGTCAGAGGGTCAGTACTGAGGGAGTGCCGCACTGTCAGAGGGTCAGTACTGAGGGAGTGCCGCACTGTCAGAGGGTCAGTACTGAGGGAGTGCAGTGTTTCCAACATACCATTGCCGGAGGTGAAGAGATTTTGGATTTGGGATGTGGGGTTGAAGTGAGAAACAAGTTGCTGCGGCTGAGATGGTTGGGAATAGAAAACCTGGAAAGGCTGAGGCTGGAATGAATTTGGGGGGTCTGTGGGCGGAAGGATAAATCATGTCCGTCTCTGATGTCCCAGTTAGCGGCGAGCAGCTAGCGGAGAGCGTTCATGCGCGATGCTTAGCTTTGCAAATGGGGTCTGTAGGTGACAGTCGCTGCCCTTAGCACCCTGCTGACTTCCATCCCATTGTCCAGCTGCAGATTTCCAGCAGGAATGCGTAGGTGGGACTGAACGCCCCTCCCCTGCTCAACCCCTCCGGTTCAATGGTCGGACGGACTGAAAGAATGATTTGTTCGCTGGAATGCTGACTCCTGTCCTTTCCTTTTTAACTTGTTCCTCGCACAAGGGGAATGATGGATTACATTCTTCACAATAGATGCCCTGATGTGAAGGGAGGGCGGAATACATTTGGGGACGTTTGCTCCAACCGTTCACATGTTGCCAGGGCCCCTCCTCCAGCCCTCTGCACCAGCCCACCTCCCGGACACTGGAGACGGGAATGTCGAAACCACGGTCGGCACACCTCGGCTTCACTAACTCAAAACCTCGAGCCCCGCGTCCCAATTCACTCCGAGTCCCTGTCCATCCCTATCTCTGTAACCTCCTCCAGCCCCTACACCGCTCCCTATCTCTGTAACCTCCTCCAGCCCCTACACCCCTCCCTATCTCTGTAACCTCCTCCAGCCCCTACACCCCTCCCTATGTAACCTCCTACATCCCTCCCTATCTCTGTAACCTCCTCTCGCCCCTACACCCCTCCCTATCTCTGTAACCTCTTCCAGCGCCTACACCCCTCCCTATCTCTGTAACCTCCTCCAGCCCCTACACCCCTCCCTATCCCTGTAACCTCCTCCAGCCGCGACACCCCTCCCTATCTCTCTAACCTCCTCCAACCCTATCTCTGTAACCTCCAGCCCGTACAACCCTCCCTATCTCTGTAACCTCCTCCAGCCCCTACACCCTGCCCTATCTCTGTAACCTCCTCCAGCCCCTACACCCCTCCCTATCTCTGTAACCTCTTCCAGCCCCTACATCCTTCCCTATCTCTGTAACCACCTCCAGCCCCTACACCCCTCCCTATCTCTGTAACCTCCTCCAGCCCCTACACCCCTCCCTATCACTGTAACCTCTTCCAGCCCCTACACCCTTCCCTATCTCTGTAACCACCTCCAGCCCCTACACCCTCCCTATCTCTCTAACCTCATCCAGCCCCTACACCCCTCCCTATCTCTGTAACCTCCTCCAGCCCCTACACCCTCCCTATCTCTGTAACCTCATCCAGCCCCTACACCCCTCCCTATCTCTGTAACCTCCTCCAGCCCCTACACCCCTCCCTATCTCTGTAACTTCCTCCAGCCCCTACACCCCTCCCTACCTCTGTAACCTCCAGCCCCTACACCCCCTCCCCATCTCTGTAACCTCCTCTAGCCATCCATACCCCTCCCTATCTCTGTAACCTCCTCCAGACTCTACACCCCTCCCTATCTCTGTAACCTCCTCCAGCCCCTACACCCCTCCCTATTACTGTAACCTCCTCCAGCCCCTACACCCCTCCCTATCTCTGTAACCTCCTCCAGCCCCGACACCCCTCCCTATCTCTGTAACCTCCTCCAGCCCCTACAACCCTCCCTATCTCTAACCTCCTCCAGCTCCTACATCCCTCCCTATCTCTGTAACCTCCAGTCCCTACACCCCTCTCTACCTCTGTAACCTCCTCCAGCCATCTATACCCCTCTCTACCTCTGTAACCTCCTCCAGCCATCGATACCCCTCCCTATTTCTGTAACCTCCTCCAGCCCCTACACCCCTTCCTATCTCTGTAACCTCCTCCACTCCCTGCACACCCTCCCTATCTCTGTAACCTCCTCCGGACCCTACACACCCTCCCTATCTCTGTAACCTCCTCTAGCCCCTACAGCCCTCCCTATCTCTAACCTCCTACAGCCCTCCCTATCTCTGTAACCTCCTCCAGCCCCAACAGCCCTCCCTGTCTCTGTAACCTCCTCCAGTCCCTACACCCCTCCTTATCTCTGTAACCTCCTCCAGCCCCTACAACGCTCCCTATGTAACCTCCTCCAGCCCCTACACCCCTCCCTATCCGTGTAACCTCCTCCAGCCCCTACACCCCTCCCTATCTCTGTAACCTCCTCCAGCCCCTACACCCCTCCCTATCCCTGTAACTTCCTCCAGCCCCTACACCCCTCCCTATCTCTGTAACCTCCTCCAGCCCCTACAACCCTCCCTATCTCTGTAACCTCCTCCAGCCCCTACACCCCTCTCTACCTCAGTAACCTCCTCCAGCCATCTATACCCCTCCCTATCTCTGTAACCTCCTCCAGTCCCTACACCCCTCCCTATCTCTGTAACCTCCTCCAGCCCCGACACCCCTCCCTATCTCTGTAACCTCTTCCAGCTATCCATACCCCTCCCTATCTCTGTAACCTCCTCCAGCCCCTACAACCCTCCCTATCTCTAACCTCCTCCAGCTCCTACATCCCTCCCTATCTCTGTAACCTCCAGTCCCTACACCCCTCTGTAACCTCCTCCAGCCATCTATACCCCTCTCTACCTCTGTAACCTCCTCCAGCCATCGATACCCCTCCCTATTTCTGTAACCTCCTCCAGCCCCTACACCCCTTCCTATCTCTGTAACCTCCTCCACTCCCTGCACACCCTCCCTATCTCTGTAACCTCCTCCGGACCCTACACACCCTCCCTATCTCTGTAACCTCCTCTAGCCCCTACAGCCCTCCCTATCTCTAACCTCCTACAGCCCTCCCTATCTCTGTAACCTCCTCCAGCCCCAACAGCCCTCCCTGTCTCTGTAACCTCCTCCAGTCCCTACACCCCTCCTTATCTCTGTAACCTCCTCCAGCCCCTACAACGCTCCCTATGTAACCTCCTCCAGCCCCTACACCCCTCCCTATCCGTGTAACCTCCTCCAGCCCCTACACCCCTCCCTATCTCTGTAACCTCCTCCAGCCCCTACACCCCTCCCTATCCCTGTAACTTCCTCCAGCCCCTACACCCCTCCCTATCTCTGTAACCTCCTCCAGTCCCTACACCCCTCTCTACCTCAGTAACCTCCTCCAGCCATCTATACCCCTCCCTATCTCTGTAACCTCCTCCAGTCCCTACACCCCTTCCTATTTCTGTAACCTCCTCCAGCCCCAACAACCCTCCCTATCTCTGTAACCTCCTCCAGCCCCTACAACCCTATCTCTGAAACCTCCTCCAGCCCCTACAACCCTCCCTATCTCTGTAACCTCCTCCAGCCCCTACACCCCTCCCTATCCGTGTAACCTCCTCCAGCCCCTACACCCCTCCCTATCCCTGTAACCCTCCAGCCCCTACACCCCTCCCTATCTCTGTAACCTCCTCCAGTCCCTACACCCCTCTCTACCTCAGTAACCTCCTCCAGCCATCTATACCCTCCCTATCTCTGTAACCTCCTCCAACCCCTACACCCCTCCCTATCTCTGTAACCTCCTCCAGCCCCTACACCCCTCCCTATCCGTGTAACCTCCTCCAGCCCCTACACCCCTCCCTATCCGTGTAACCTCCTCCAACCCCTACACCCCTCCCTATCTCTGTAACCTCCTCCAGCCCCTACACCCCTCCCTATCCCTGTAACCCTCCAGCCCCTACACCCCTCCCTATCTCTGTAACCTCCTCCAGTCCCTACACCCCTCTCTACCTCAGTAACCTCCTCCAGCCATCTATACCCCTCCCTATCTCTGTAACCTCCTCCAGCCCCTACACCCCTTCCTAGCTCTGTAACCTCCTCCACTCCCTACACACCCTCCCTATCTCTGTAACCTCCAGCGCCTACACCCCCTCCCTATCTCTGTAACCTCCTCCACCCCTTCACCCCTCCCTATCTCTGTAACTTCCTCCAGCGCCAACACCCCTCCCTATCTCTGTAACCTCCTCCAGCCCCTACAACCCTCCCTATCTCTGTAACCTCCTCCAGCTCCGACAACCCTCCCTATCTCTTGTGACCTCCTCCAGCCCCTACACCCCTCTCTACCTCAGTAACCTCCTCCAGCCATCTACACCCCTCCCTATCTCTGTAACCTCTTCCATCCCCTACACCCCTCCCTATCTCTGTAACCTCCTCCAGCGCCTACACCCCTCCCTATCTCTGTAACCCCTCCAGCGGTTGTTGAGGAGAAGTTGGAGTTGTGGGGGTGAAAGGTTATGGGGGTGAAAGGTTATCAGGGAGGGTGAAAGACGGTAATGTGAGGTTGAGGTTGCCAACAGATGAGCCAATGATGGTGTTGAATGGTGGAGCAGTGCCCGAGGGGCTGAGACCTGCTCGTGCGATGTGACCCAGCGAGGGTTAACTGCTGCTGAGTGCAGCGCCCACCGGAGCCTTTGACAGGAACATGCTGGATGACTTTGCCAGCGAGTTCCCTTGGCTGCTCCGCCCTGGGTTAATCTCTTCCCTGTTTTCACAAGAACCCGGCCAACATGCCCAGGACAAGCAGCCACTGGCGCCTTCTCTTGTGCTGGCTGATGGACAAGAATGAGGAGCAGGAGTAGGCCTACTCGATCCTACTCCGCCACACATATATTCAACCTTTGCGATGTGAGGCGTCACTGCCTCTGTCCCAGCGTTTATCGCCCGTCCTAATTGCCCCTTGAGAAGGGGGTGGGTGAGCCGCCGCCTTCAACCCCCGCTGCAGTCCCGTGTGATGTAGGTACACCCACCGTGCTGATAGGGAGGGTGTTCCAGAATTTGGACTCAGGAACGACCGATATATTTCCAAGTCAAGTGGGGATACGGGGTTAGGGGGATCGGGCCTAGGTGGTTCGCTCTTTTGGAGATTCGGTGCAGACTCACTGGGCCGAATGGCCTTCTGCACCGTAGCGATTCTATGCATTCTGTGAAGTGGGGAATGGTGAGGGGCTCGGAGGGGAACCTCCAGGTGGTGGGGGTCCCAGGTATCTGCTGCTCTTGTCCTTCTAGATGGTGGAGGGCGTGGGTTTGGAAGGTGCTGCCGAAGGAGCCTTGGTGAGTTGCTGCGGTGCATCTTGTAGATGGGACACACGGCTGCCGCTGTGCGTCGGTGGGTGGAGGGAGTGAATGTCTGTGGATGGGGTGTCGATCAAGCGGGGCTGCTTTGTCCTGGATGGTGTTGAGCTTCTCGAGTGTTGTTGGAGCTGCGCTCATCCAGGCAAGTGGAGAGTTTCCATCACACTCCTGATTTGTACCCTGTAGATGGTGGACAGGCTTTGGGGGGGGTCAGGAGTTGAGTTACTCTCCGCAGGATTCCCAGCCTCTGACCTGCCCTGGTAGCCACAGTATTTACACGGCTGGGTCCAGTTCAGATTCTGAGCAATGGTAACCCCCAGAGTGACAACCGACTCACGAACCTCGGAGAAGAAATTCCTGCTGATGTCCGTCTTCAATGGGAGACCCCCTAACGAGGGGGGGGAATGTCCTCTCAGCATCGATCCTATCAAGTTCCCCTCAGAATGTGATGGAGTCAGCACAGAAAGAGGCCCTTCAGCCCAGCGTATCAGCGCTGGCCATCGAGTGCCTATCCCAATCCCATATTCCAGCACTTCTTCCGTAGCCTTGTACGCTCTGGCGATTCAAGAGCTCCTCTAAACACTTCTTAATCGTTGTTAGAGTTCCCGCCTCCACCACCCTTTCAGACAGCGAGTTCCAGACTCCCACCACCCTCTGGGTGAGAACGGTTTTCCTCAAATCCCGTCTAAATCTCCTGCCCCTTACCTTAAATCTATCCCCCACCCTGGATATTGGCCTCTCTACTAAGGGGAAAGAACCACTCCATCCCAGGCAACATCCTGGTGAATCTCCTCTGCATCCTCTCCAGCGCAATCACATCCTTCCTATAGTGTGGATTCCAGAACTGCACACAGTACTCTAGCTGTGGCCTTGCCAGCGTTTTATACAGCTCCAGCATAACCTCCCGGGCCGCGATCGGGCTCACCGATTGTCGGGCCGCAGCCCCCTCCCCCCCTCACCCCCCCGGACTACTTTGTTGTGCTTCCAGCCCCAGAAGCCCCGTGCCATGTTGCATCGGGGCAGGAGCGTTCTGCGAGTCTACTGCGCACATGTCGGTTGGCGCCGCCCCCAGTCCGCGCCAGGGTGTAAGGCTGGAGCAGCGTGAACCGCTCCAGCGCCGTGCTGGCCCCCTCGCTACTGCCCAGGCCCTTTTGCGCCGTCATGAAACGCGACGGCGCTCACGACAGCGCAGACACTTACTCCCGCGATCGGTGAATCGTGCCCATTGTGTCCAGTTCCGGTCGCCTCATTATCGGAAGGATGTGGATGCTTTGGAGAGGGTACAGAGGAGATTTACCAGGATGCTGCCTGGACTGGAGGGCAGGTCTTATGAAGAAAGGTTGAGGGAGCGAGGGCTTTTCTCACTGGAGCGAAGAAGGCAGAGAGGTGACTTGATAGAGGTGGACAAGGTGATGAGAGGCTTGGATAGAGTGGATAGCCAGAGACTTTTCCCCAGGGTGGAAATGGCTGTCATGAGGGGACATAATTTTAAGGTGATTGGAGGAGGTATAGAGGAGATGTCAGAGGCAGGTTCTTTACACAGAGAGTGGTGGGTGTGTGGAATGCACTGCCAGCAGAGGTGGTAGAGTCAGAGTCATTAGGGACATTTAAGCGACTCTTGGACAGGCACATGGACAGCAGTAAATTGAAGGGGTGTAGGTTAGGTTGATCTTAGATTAGGATAAATGGTCGGCACAATATCGTGGGCCCAAGCCAATGGGACAGGGCTTCCGTGACCTCAGTGAATTCCACTCTGCAGCTGAAGGTGCCTGCAGTCAACCAGGAGACAGAGAGAGAGAGAGAGGTAGGAATGTGTTCTAACAGGTTACCTGACAGAAAAAACAGTCTCAGAAAAGTTTATTAACCCAGAAACCGCAGACTGATTCCAGAGCAACGATGGCTGGATATCTGTCGGTGGCATTTTCAAGGTTATCTTCAAGTCGGATTCCATTGGCAAACTTCATTCACCAAAAACAGCCTGGGCCTCAAACTGTAAACCATAACATGGAGCCATTCGGCCCCTCGCCAACTCCTACAGCCCACCCTATCTCTGTCACCTCCTCCATTCCCTACACCCCTCCCTATCTCTGTCACCTCCTCCATTCCCTACACCCCTCCCTATCTCTGTAACCTCCTCCAGCCCCTACAACCCTCCCTATCTCTGTAACCTCCTCCAGCCCCTACACCCCTCCCTATCTCTGTAACCTCCAGTCCCTACACCCTCCCTATCTCTGTAACCTCCTCCAGCCCCTACAACCCTCCCTATCTCTGTCACCTCCTCCATCCCCTACACCCCTCCCTATCTCTGTCACCTCCTCCATCCCCTACACCCCTCCCTATCTCTGTAACCTCCTCCAGCCCCTACACCCCTCCCTATCTCTGTCACCTCCTCCATCCCCTACACCCCTCCCTATCTCTGTAACCTCCTCCAGCCCCTACACCCCTCCCTATCTCTGTAACGTCCTCCAGCCCCTACACCTCTCCCTATCTCTGTAACCTCCCCCAGCCCCTACACCCCTCCCTATCTCTGTAACCTCCTCCAGTCCCTACACCCCTCCCTATCTCTGTAACCACCTCCATCCCCTACACCCCTCCCTATCTCTGTAACCTCCTCCAGCCCCTACACCCCTCCCTATCTCTGTCACCTCCTCCATCCCCTACACCCCTCCCTATCTCTGTAACCTCCTCCAGCCCCTACACCCCTCCCTATCTCTGTCACCTCCTCCATCCCCTACACCCCTCCCTATCTCTGTAACCTCCTCCAGTCCCTACACCCCTCCCTATCTCCGTAACCTCCTCCAGCCCCTACACCCCTCCCTATCTCTGTCACCTCCTCCATCCCCTACACCCCTCCCTATCTCTGTAACCTCCTCCAGCCCCTACAACCCACCCTATCTCTGTAACCTCCTCCAGCCCCTACACCTCTCCCTATCTCTGTAACCTCCCCCAGCCCCTACACCCCTCCCTATCTCTGTAACTTCCTCCAGCCCCTACACCCCTCCCTATCTCTGTAACTTCCTCCAGCGCCTACACCCCTCCCTATCTCTGTAACCTCCTCCAGCCCCTACACCCCTCCCTATCTCTGTAACCTCCTCCAGCCCCTACACCTCTCCCTATCTCTGTAACCTCCCCCAGCCCCTACACCCCTCCCTATCTCTGTAACTTCCTCCAGCCCCTACACCCCTCCCTATCTCTGTAACTTCCTCCAGCGCCTACACCCCTCCCTATCTCTGTAACCTCCTCCAGCCCTCCTGTTCGGGAGGCCGCCCAGAGAAGGTTCACTCGGTCGATCCCGGGTAGGGAGGGAGTTTCTCATGAGGAGAGGTTGAGTAGGTTGGGCCTGTGCTCATTGGAGTTCCGGAGAATGAGAGGCGGCCTTATTGAGACATTCGGATTCTCAGGGGGTTTGACAGGGTCGATGCTGAGAGGCTGTTTCCCCTTGTGGGAGAGTCTGGGACCAGAGGGCAGAATCTCAGAGTCAGGGGGGGTCAGCCATTTGAGACAGAGATGAGGAGGAATTTCTTCCCTGAGAGGGGAGTGAATCTGTGAAATTCGTTACCGCAGAGGCGCTGTAGCGGGGCTGGGCCGCTCAGTATGTTCAAGGCCGAGAGAGACAGAGTTTTACTCCGTGAGGGAATCGAGGGTTATGGTGAGTTGAGGATTATCACATCAGGTCAGCCAGAATCTCATTGAATGGGGGGAGCAGACTCGATGGGCCAAATGGTCCTCCTGCTGTTTGCTGCAATTATACACGAGACTACAGGCCGCATCAATGTGGTTGCCCTTTAACTGCCCCCAGAAGCGGTCCGAGCGAGTCACTGAGTTGTATTAAAACTGCGACAAAGTCTAAACAGAAATTACCCCAGACTCGGCCACAGGCCTAACAGCACTGGGGGTTTACCTACACCACAGGTGGCCACAGCGGGTTCAAGATAGCGGCTCACCCACCATCTAACTTCATTACAGTGTTAATGTAAGCCTCCTTGTGACACTAATAAAGATTATTATTATTCTCAAGGGGCAATTCAGGATGGGTGATGAACACTGGGCCTAAACCAGCAACGTCCCACATTCCCCAAATTTAAACTGCTCGGTCAAAGAGCTGGGGATTAGCAGAGGGAGAGGGAGACAGAGACACAGAGGGGGGATACATAATACATAGGACATACAGTGCAGAAGGAGGCCATTCGGCCTGTCTAGTCTGCACCGACCCAATTAACCCCTCACTGCCATCCTATCCCCATAACCCAATAACCCCTCCAAACCTTTTTTGGTCACGAAGGGCAATTTATCATGGCCAGTCCACCAAACCTTCAAGTTTTTGGACTGTGGGAGGAAACCGGAGCACCCGGAGGAAACCCGCGCACACACGGGGAGGAGAACGTGCAGACTCCGCACAGACAGTGACCCAGCCGGGAATTGAACCTGGGACCCTGGAGCTGTGAAGCCACAGTGCTCACCACTTGCGCTGCACAGAGGTGGAGAGGTTTAGGGGGTATTCCAGACCTTGTGGTTCCCCAGGCAGCAGAAGATCACTCGGCCCGCTGCCATGGATTCTGGCTCTGTCGAGACCTTCAAAATGCCACCTCACAGACAAGGCCTCAAGGGTTCAAACCCACTGATTTAGCCCTGAGCCTGAGCTGGCAGGCGGCATGGCAGAGAGCGGTGTCCCTGAGCCTGAGCTGGCAGGCAGCATGGCAGAGAGCGGTGTCCCTGAGCCTGAGCTAGCAGGCGGCATGGCAGAGAGCGGTGGGCCTGGGCCTGAGCTGGCAGGCAGCACAGAGAGCGGTGTCCCTGGGCCTGAGCTGGCAGGCAGCACAGAGAGCGGTGGCCCTGGGCCAGAGCTGGCAGGAGGCACAGAGAGCGGTGGGCCTGGGCCTGAGCTGGCAGGCAGCACAGAGAGCGGAGTCCCTGAGCCTGAGCTGGCAGGCGGCACAGAGAGCGGTGTCCCTGGGCCTGAGCTGGCAGGCGGCAGAGAGAGCGGTGGCCCTGAGCCTGAGCTGTCAGGCAGCATGGCAGAGAGCGGTGTCCCTGGGCCTGAGCTGGCAGGCAGCACAGAGAGCGGTGTCCCTGGGCCTGAGCTGGCAGGCAGCACAGAGAGCGGTGGGCCTGGGCCTGAGCTGGCAGGCGGCAGAGAGGGCGGCGTCCCTGGGCCTGAGCTGGCAGGCGGCAGAGAGAGCGGTGGCCCTGAGCCTGAGCTGTCAGGCA
Organism: Scyliorhinus canicula; assembly: GCF_902713615.1. Classification (NCBI taxonomy): domain Eukaryota; kingdom Metazoa; phylum Chordata; class Chondrichthyes; order Carcharhiniformes; family Scyliorhinidae; genus Scyliorhinus; species Scyliorhinus canicula. The sequence continues at coordinate 1,361,399 of NC_052166.1, forward strand.
GCATGGCAGAGAGCGGTGTCCCTGGGCCTGAGCTGGCAGACGGCGTGGCAGAGAGCGGTGTCCCTGAGCCTGAGCTGGCAGGCAGCATGGCAGAGAGCGGTGGCCATGGGCCTGAGGTGGCAGAGAGCGGTGTCCCTGAGCCTGAGCTGGCAGGCGGCATGGCAGAGAGCGGTGGGCCTGGGCCTGAGCTGGCAGGAGGCACAGAGAGCGGTGGCCCTGAGCCTGAGCTGGCAGGCGGCATGGCAGAGAGCGGTGGCCCTGAGCTGGCAGGCAGCACAGAGAGCGGTGGGCCTGGGCCTGAGCTGGCACAGAGAGCGGTGTCCCTGGGCCTGAGCTGGCACAGAGAGCGGCGTCCCTGGGCCTGAGCTGGCAGGCAGCATGGCAGAGAGCGGTGGCCCTGAGCCTGAGCTGGCAGGCGGCAGAGAGCGGAGTCCCTGAGCCAGAGCTGGCACAGAGAGCGGTGGGCCTGGGCCTGAGCTGGCAGGCGGCACAGAGAGCGGTGGGCCTGGGCCTGAGCTGGCAGGCGGCACAGAGAGCGGTGGGCCTGGGCCTGAGCTGGCAGGCGGTATGGCAGAGAGCGGTGGCCCTGAGCCTGAGCTGGCAGGCAGCACAGAGAGCGGTGGGCCTGGGCCTGAGCTGGCAGGCGGCACAGAGAGCGGTGGGCCTGGGCCTGAGCTGGCAGGCGGCACAGAGAGCGGTGGGCCTGGGCCTGAGCTGGCAGGCGGTATGGCAGAGAGCGGTGTCCCTGAGCCTGAGCTGGCAGGCAGCACAGAGAGCGGTGTCCCTGAGCCTGAGCTGGCAGGCGGCACAGAGAGCGGTGGGCCTGAGCTGGCAGGCGGCACAGAGAGCGGTGTCCCTGAGCCTGAGCTGGCAGGCGGCACAGAGAGCGGTGTCCCTGAGCCTGAGCTGGCAGGCGGTATGGCAGAGAGCGGTGTCCCTGAGCCTGAGCTGGCAGGCAGCACAGAGAGCGGTGGGCCTGAGCTGGCAGGCGGCACAGAGAGCGGTGTCCCTGGGCCTGAGCTGGCAGGCAGCACAGAGAGCGGTGGGCCTGGGCCTGAGCTGGCAGGCAGCACAGAGAGCGGTGTCCCTGGGCCTGAGCTGGCAGGCAGCATGGCAGAGAGTGGTGTCCCTGGGCCTGAGCTGGCAGGCAGCACAGAGAGCGGTGTCCCTGGGCCTGAGCTGGCAGGCAGCACAGAGAGCGGAGTCCCTGAGCCTGAGCTGGCAGGCAGCACAGAGAGCGGAGTCCCTGGGCCTGAGCTGGCAGGCGGCACAGAGAGTGGTGTCATTGGGCCTGAGCTGGCAGGCAGCATGGCAGAGAGCGGTGTCCCTGGGCCTGAGCTGGCAGGCGGCATGGCAGAGAGCGGTGTCCCTGGGCCTGAGCCTGAGCTGGCAGGCGGCACAGAGAGCGGTGTCCCTGAGCCTGAGCTGGCAGGCGGCACAGGGAGCGGTGTCCCTGGGCCTGAGCTGGCAGGCGGCATGGCAGAGAGCGGTGTCCCTGGGCCTGAGCTGGCAGGCAGCACAGAGAGCGGTGTCCCTGGGCCTGAGCTGGCAGGCAGCATGGCAGAGAGCGGTGTCCCTGAGCCTGAGCTGGCAGGCAGCATGGCAGAGAGCGGTGGGCCTGGGCCTGAGCTGGCAGGCAGCATGGCAGAGAGCGGTGGGCCTGGGCCTGAGCTGGCAGGAGGCACAGAGAGCGGTGGGCCTGGGCCTGAGCTGGCAGGCAGCACAGAGAGCGGAGTCCCTGAGCCTGAGCTGGCAGGCAGCACAGAGAGCGGAGTCCCTGGGCCTGAGCTGGCAGGCGGCACAGAGAGTGGTGTCATTGGGCCTGAGCTGGCAGGCAGCATGGCAGAGAGCGGTGTCCCTGGGCCTGAGCTGGCAGGCGGCATGGCAGAGAGCGGTGTCCCTGGGCCTGAGCCTGAGCTGGCAGGCGGCACAGAGAGCGGTGTCCCTGGGCCTGAGCTGGCAGGCAGCACAGAGAGCGGTGGGCCTGAGCTGGCAGGCAGCACAGAGAGTGGTGGGCCTGAGCTGGCAGGCAGCACAGAGAGTGGTGTCCCTGGGCCTGAGCTGGCAGGCGGCATGGCAGAGAGCGGTGTCCCTGGGCCTGAGCTGGCAGGCAGCACAGAGAGCGGTGGGCCTGAGCTGGCAGGCAGCATGGCAGAGAGCGGTGTCCTGGGCCTGAGCTGGCAGGCGGCAGAGAGCGGTGTCCCTGAGCCTGAGCTGGCAGGCAGCATGGCAGAGAGCGGTGTCCCTGAGCCTGAGCTGGCAGGCGGCACAGGGAGCGGTGTCCCTGGGCCTGAGCTGGCAGGCAGCATGGCAGAGAGCGGTGTCCCTGGGCCTGAGCTGGCAGGCAGCATGGCAGAGAGCGGTGTCCCTGGGCCTGAGCTGGCAGGCAGCATGGCAGAGAGCGGTGTCCCTGGGCCTGAGCTGGCAGGCAGCATGGCAGAGAGCGGTGTCCCTGGGCCTGAGCTGGCAGGCAGCATGGCAGAGAGCGGTGTCCCTGAGCCTGAGCTGGCAGGCAGCATGGCAGAGAGCGGTGGGCCTGGGCCTGAGCTGGCAGGAGGCACAGAGAGCGGTGGGCCTGGGCCTGAGCTGGCAGGCAGCACAGAGAGCGGTGTCCCTGAGCCTGAGCTGGCAGGCAGCATGGCAGAGAGCGGTGTCCCTGAGCCTGAGCTGGCAGGCAGCATGGCAGAGAGCGGTGCCCCTGGGCCTGAGGTGGCACAGAGAGCGGTGTCCCTGGGCCTGAGCTGGCAGGCGGCAGAGAGCGGTGTCCCTGGGCCTGAGCTGGCAGGCAGCATGGCAGAGAGCGGTGGCCCTGAGCCTGAGCTGGCAGGCAGCACAGAGAGCGGTGGCCTTGAGCCTGAGCTGGCAGGCAGCATGGCAGAGAGCGGAGTCCCTGGGCCTGAGCTGGCAGGCGGCACAGAGAGCGGTGGGCCTGGGCCTTA